>NC_090922.1:1515273481-1515573481 GCF_040938575.1 Ambystoma mexicanum
CATCTCAAGCTGTCTAAAAGTCATTAAGAACAGAATAAATCGCAATATCTTGGTTTCTAGCAGCACCTAGGTTCAAACACACATCCTTGCTCCACAGAAGCTCTCAACTTTACAACAAGATCCTTCAAAGTTACTTAAGAATCCCTTGAATTTACTGTGGTATCCTGCAAATGTACCACATGATCCCTCATCTTTACCACAAGATCCTTCTACTCTACCTCAGAATAACTCAACTTTACAACATGATCCTTCTACTTTACTGCAGAATATGTGAAATTTACCACAGAATACTCCAATTATACCACAGACTCCCTCAACTTTACCATAAGATCCATCAAGGAGAGGAAGGATAGCTCAGGGGACAGCACATTTGTCTGGGAAGCAAGACAACGCATCACACCACAGGTCTGAATCCCGGTCCCACGCTTAGAAACCACTCCTGGTATTAAACGCGTTATAAATGAACAATAATAAAATCAAATATAACACAGAATCTCTCGTCTTTATCACAGGATCCTTAAACTTGACCACAGAATCCCTCAACTTGACTATTTCATTTGAAAGACTAGCTCAGATTCGCTCCCATTCATTTCTGATGATGCTTTCTCACTGATTACCCAACTGATCTCAGAGACACTGAAAACATTGCCCCAAATGCACCAACACATGACAGAGCACCACAAAATAGGACATTTTGAGTAAGGTAATTTTGGCACTGTAAATCTCCTGTTTTAACAAATATTTGCTTTTGTAATTCCCCTGTGGGTTTCTGCTTATGCTGTATGATTAAAAAAGATGCGTAGAACACAACTAGGATGGGAAATGACAAGCGTGCAATGCAAGCATGCTCTTGTATGGGTTTGGTATAGTGTATTTGCCAGGATTTGGGTTGTTTTATTTAAGTACAAACAATCGCGGCGGAATTGACAGTAGTAGATTTTGCCGCAATTTGTTTTGTACTTCAGTAAAACAAATCAGATCTGACCATAGACCAAACCCTCCTCCCCTACTTCCCTTTTGTCTGGTTACCGCTGCTTCTCCTGCACCGCTGGGGCGTCTGTTCCATTCCTTTAAGGTGGGATGGATCTGATATTGCAGGGTCCTTTTTTCTTTGCTTTTCTTTTTTTTTGGTCCCCAGCTTCCAATTTCAAGGAAGCAGGGGACACTCCCGCAACCCACAAAAGCCATAATACGGAACATGGAGTTTGGGGACTCTCTCCCAACACTCGCTCCTCATGTTCGGTATTTTCTGCTGCGAACAACTGGTACTAGGCAAATTCGGCCAAATGTACCATTCAGTTATGTTTTTTCGGTCAATTTGGGTGAAACGATTTGCTATGCTAGAAAAATTAGGTTGAAGTGATAGTTTGGGCTTAATACTAACAAACATACTTTTTGAGTAGGACCTTTCTACGGAGGGAAGCTACCTTCTATGTAGATATATGCTTATTTCCAACATGAGCTGGCCTCTCATACCCAATCTAGAAATAGTAAAAAGACTATGACGGGTTTCGTTGTCGAAATACCGTAGTATTTTCCCTTTTGCATTATGGAGGGGGATCATTCATGATTGCACTACTAGCCTTGAGTGAATTCTGGAAGCTAAACAGACAGTCCAATCTATGTGAAACAGCCTAATTTTGCACGGGTGAATCATCTTGCACGGGTGACCACTTGCTTTATGGGGACAGAACTTTCTAGCATCTCCCAGCCAGGCTGCGCAGTGCACATCTAAAATGAGCAGCCGGGACCAGAATAAGCCACTCAATACTTGGGAAACTCTAATAATGACAGGCCTCATTTCTAGTTGAAAGGGTGATGAGTGTTTCCACACAAGGGAGTGATTTCGAAATAGTTTCAACATTACCACGTGCAGTAACGTGAGGGCTCCATGGAATTCTGAGTAATGCCGGCCCTTCCGTTACTCCCCATATAGGACTAGATGTGGTAATGCCATGTGAACATGCACGAATATCAGATCCATTAATGCTGTGTGTGGAGATAATCACCTCCACACGACATCTGGAGGAACTGAATGTTTCAGGTTTGAAACTCTGGTAACTGGAGGGACAGCCTGACTGCGGCAGAACAATGGTTGGTGATACT
The DNA here is from genome assembly GCF_040938575.1 of Ambystoma mexicanum. NCBI lineage: Eukaryota > Metazoa > Chordata > Amphibia > Caudata > Ambystomatidae > Ambystoma > Ambystoma mexicanum. The sequence continues at coordinate 1,515,275,588 of NC_090922.1, forward strand.
TGGTCAACTAAGGGGGTCTGTTCTGACGTATAACGTTTTCTGGGGACTACGTATTGACTTTAGTAGGCCTAGGTTATTTCTATTATGTCAAAGAGATACAAAAACACTTTGAATGTGAGAATGCACAAGAAGGAGTTCAGACACGAAAAGATATCAATCTGACAGCTTTTACATTTATTTTGCTGCTAGATGCATTTAGTAGTCATGCATCAGTAGTTTTTTTAGAGAGGCATTTGTTGAAAAAACAATCAGAAATGAGAAAGATTCATTCACAAATACAGAGTGTGCAGGGACGTTAATTCTTAGTCTTAACCTTTCCCTCAAACAACTGCTATGGCAAGATAAATTTGCAGAAATCCAACAGTAAAACAAGATAGTGTTTAAAGAAACACTGTGTAACCACCACAAGTGATTTAACATGTACACAATACATAGCAACCAAAGCAAAAGCAATAAATGAGAAAACTCTTGGTTATATGTAGCCAGGCTGGAGGGTGACCTAACACGTGGTCGACGTCTAGATATAGATCAAAGAAGATGTTGGGACCAGGAGGAGTATGGAGGTGCTGGTCGGTCGGTAAGACGTTTCGGCTGAGTGCCTTCATCTTGGGCCTGGAGTAGGTCTCCCTAGGATAGAGATAGGGGGACTCTTTTTTTTTTTTTTTTATTTGTATATAGTTCAATGAACCTTTACAAAATAGCACATTATTACAAACAAAAAATTCAAAATAACCAGACAAAATACAAAACATCTCAATAAAACTAATAAAAGTAGAACAAAGCTTTAACACAATTTTTAAAAGAAAGCAACCCAATAACAAACAAATTTAACACTGAATTAACAAAATCTCTTTCTCAATTACTTTCAAGAACTCTACTAAGGCAAAGATTAATGATCTCTCGTTTCCTTGCATCAGTCGAGTCCAAAGAGATATCATACAATCTGCATAATTCACATTTATAAATCGTAGAAAAAGCTTAGTTCGTACATCTCTAAAATATGGGCATTCTAAAATCAAATGTTTTAGCGTTTCCTTCTGTTCACTACACCTCGAAAAGCGACACTTCGTGGCGCCTGAGTTAGTTCCTGCAATTCCCCAGAATTTTGTTCGTTCGAGAGTATGATATTGATTTAATCTAAATCTCATATAATACATTCTGGTTTTATTACACGGAAATAACGCTATATAATCACAACAGCCATCTCTTTTGTGTAGGAATTTTGCATATTCCTTATAGGTACTCAAATTTGATATTTCCTCTAGAGTGTTACACCAGTCGTACGCAAATAATTTATGTTTAACATAGTTAGGACGTATAAGCAAATCATCACGATCAGTACCCAAATTATTTAAAATTTTAGCCATGGTTTTAAGGTAGCTAGTGAACGAACTGGATGAGCAACCCTTAGTAAATTCAAAAAGATCCTGATATAAAGAATTATCAGGATAGTTAAGTATTTTGGAATAGTTAGAGAGCGCCCGCCAGGTAAACCTAGTAGATAAAGAAATCAATCCCAACTCATGTCTAATAACACAGTTCGGGATTGATATAGCTAAACATAAAGCTCTCTTCACTAAAGTACCCTGTATGGAATCAAGTTTCTTGTGCAAATTACCAACACAAATATCCATAGCGTATAAAAGAATTGGCTCAACCTTTAATGTAAGAAACTCTAATAACGGAGTCAATGAAAACTTACACAACTTATGAAAGATAAATTTCATCTGACTTAAGAGTGGTCTGGCTTTCAGCTTTAGATATTCCACCCATGACTTTATACTATTCACATTGCTCAAACGATATCCTAAGTAAATGGATTCTTGTAATACGCACAAACGCGTCCCCCCCATATTCCAGTTGAACTTCTTAAGTTTCTTATTTGATTTAAAAATCATTATGCATGTCTTGGATGAATTAGGTTGTAAATTATGTTCATACGCAAACTTTATGAATGTATTTAACTTAGCTTGAAGACCAGCAGGAGTTAGATCAAAAAAGATAAGGTCATCTGCAAAGGCTAGCCAGTGTATTCTTAGTGAGCATAGCCTTGCTGGTAACATCAGAGTGGACTCCCAAAGTTTATCTATATCAGAGAGATAAAGGTTGAACAGTAGTGCAGCAAAATTGCAACCCTGTTTTAAACCAAGATGAAGTTGCACAGGTTCAGTTAGCGAACCACCCTGAGTTAGACGAATTCTACAAGATGTATTGGTATGGTATTTCTTAATCCAATAAATCAGATATTCCGGAATTCCCAATTTACGCATTTTGGTCCATAATACATTCCGCACAACAGTGTCAAACGCAGAAGACATGTCAATGGACGCAATGTAAATTGTGCTCAATTCATTATTATTCACTCCGGCAATCAGATGTTTCATTATAGTGGCATTTAGGGTTGTTCCCATTTGACGTCTAAATCCCACTTGACATTTCGAATAGGTCTTATAAGTTGCTAGATGTTTATCAAGCTCATAGATAACTAAAATAGCGAACACCTTTGCCGCCGCATCTGTTAACGATATCAGTCTATAATTCTCGGGCAATCTAGGATCACCTTTTTTATACAATGGGATAAGAATGGAAGTAACCCATGAAGACGGAATAGTGCCACTCATTAAAATATTATCAAACTTAATTTTTAAGATCATACTCCAAAAAATCGGATCGGACCGATATACGCACGATGGGATCCCATCGGGGCCAGGGGCACGAGAATTTGATAATTTTTTGATAGCCCACATAATATCAGAGGTAGTCCATACGAATTTTATGTCAGTGTTTGATAGCTCTACATCATCTTGGTTTTTAACAAAGCGAACTGGTAGTTCGTATTTTTGCTTAACATAAGCTGTCCAAGTTTCAGCGTTAATTATAGATCCATTACGAATATCCGCCGTATCCCCTTTTTTAAGGGCAGCCCAAATTTCGCGGGAATTTCTACTACAAATAGCTTTGATCATATCACAATTTTCTTTGTTGTGTTGCTCTATGTGTACTCCCTTCACTTTAAATTTGTATTCTAGGACTATACTCTTCTTTTTTAATGAATAAAGTTTATCAGGAAGTTTCGCTAATTCAAGCCTTCGTATATCGCGATTTCTAGTTCTTTTCAGTATTTTAATCTTATAATTAAATCTATGTTTGTGATTTGTCACAAAAGAAGCTTGTTTTATTCCAAATTTATTAAGAGCTTCTTTAATGCAATCATTGATCATCTGATTTAAATATTCTATAGAGTATAATTCCGGCATTAGAAAATTGACCACATGTTTTAGATGATTTGATACATTCTCTACTAGTCTCTTGCATAAGGTAGGATTCCATCTAAGAGATATATTTTCTCTTTTAATCTCAATGGCATGCATACACTGATTAACATGCCATTGATTCGTAACAATAGAAGTATTAATGGTAATGGGAGCATGATCGCTATAGATTATATCCCCAATTGTAACAGCATCAATGCATGATAGCAACAAATCGGATACACAAAAAAAATCAATCATTGAAGTAATATTGCCCCTTTTCCAGGTATATTTGTTTGAATCCATATCAAACTTCACAAATGACATACCCCAGTCATCGAAATAATCCCGAAATGTAGTTCCTCTCTTAAAGCTGTTTGAATTTACCTGTTTATGGTCTTTATAATACACTGGTGATCCAATACATTGTGAATTAAAATCACCACCGATAATAGTATCATATTTAGAGTAAAATGTTGACGCTTGGTCAAAACAACAATCTATGTCATCAAGTATATCCGACAATTTGTATTTGAAATGATTGCAATATACATTCATTACTAGAATAATCCTTGTGTCAAATTTGTTTAAATTCAAGAAGACCGCTAGAACATGTATAGATGAATATACCAAGGTTATTTTACAGGCAATGGAATTATCGACAGAAATTGTTAGCCCACCAAAAGGTCTTCCTTCAACCCCTTTACTGGCAGGAGAACAATATGATCGATAGTCAGGGATAACAAGTGGTTCAATTTTCATTGTTTCTTGGAACATGAAAATTGATGGCAATTTAACAAGAGTGGAAAGCCAAGTCTCAATATTTTTAAAGCCACATGAGTTCCATGACAGTACCGTAAGTACTGTCTTATCCTTTACTTATGAAGTAAATAAGTTAGGACTTGCCACAAATACCGTTTTTAATAGTGGTTCAATCCACGCCATTTCACCATTGGTACGAGCAGTCGTTAATAGTTGTGAAATACACATTTTTTGATATCCTACACTCTTCGTCGAGTCTCCGTTTATGTTTTGCTCAGAGGATACGGATTTTTGATTATCAAATAAAAATTCTCCTGCCAACTTTTCATCATTGAATGTGAATAACGAGAAACCCATTTCATGTAGTTCCCTTCTAAAGGACCAAATAAGTTTCAACACATATTCAGAAAATAAATGACATGTCATACGGTAATTGTTAGTTGGAGCCAAAGAAATACAATCAATATCACTAGACGCAATTATTCTCAATGATGGAATTGTATATAGAAGATCCAAAAAAAATCTTCTATTAATACGTGCATCACCTAGAATTTCTTGCTTACCTTCCAGGCCCAATATATTAATGCATTTCTTACTATTTACCATAGTGTGACAGGGCAGATGTCTGGTATTTTTACCTTGTTCAAATTGCAAATTATCCACATTAGCATTTGCTAAACCATTAGACCTTACCATATGTTCATCTAAATTCAGCACACTTTTCAAATTATTTAGGGTTTCATTATGTTGTCTATCTGCAAGTTCAGATGAGTTAAGTTCTCTGCATATGGGAATGCTTACAAGTGATTGACAAGTCAGTTTAGGCTGGGCAATGTTTTCAACACCACATTTTTGCGCTTTTAAAAACTGATTAATTATTTCAAGTGGTGGAATACCAGCTTTTAAAGCATTAAGCATAAAATCATGTGCATTCATTACATCATTGTTTATACAAGGCAAAATTTGCTTAACTTTTTCATTGATATCACCAGTCATCTCAGATGTTCTACCTTTTTGAATACTTATCATAGAATCATATACTTTCATTACATCATTATTTATGCCTGGCATTAGTTGATTATCTTTTTCATGCATATCATTAATGGCACTGCTACCATCACCCAAATTCTGATCAGGAAGACTTCCAATATGCAACTGATTAGAAATAGTGGTAAGCTTTCCTCCACCATTTTGGATAACTGGTACATTAACTATCGCAGTAGATGGATCAATTACAGGTTTTTTTAAAATTTCGGAATACAAAGACGGAACCATTTTAGGTAATACAACAGAAGATGATATAATGCCTTTGTTCAATACAATAGGAGGATTGTGAGATAGTCCAGATCTATTTGAGGTCTGTTTCCTACCTACACTTTTAAAGTAGGTCGGCAATATTTTTTGAGTTGTCTGTACTTCCACTTCATCTTCAATTGTATTAGCGGAATCAATTGGAATATCAGGTATAGTTAGCGAGTTTACACAGTTTGAGTGTACTTCAACACTAACCATTTTAACATTATTGTTCGAAATTAAAGGCACTGTTGTATCTATTGACTCTTTCTCCTTTCTAATCTTTGCCCCCAGGTGTGATTGGCATTCTGCAGAAAGCTGTTCCACATCAATCACATCTTCACCGCCACTTTCGGAGATCACAGAGATTTCTTTTTTTAATTTCTTCATTTTTTCATTTGCAGATCTCCGTTTTTTTTCGGCACGTTTAACACACCGTTTTTGATTTTTACGAAATCTTCTAGAAGAATAGCCTACATAGTCAATTTCGCTATCGGCAGTACCTGCATTTTGTTTTTGTTCCTCTATGAGTTTAATTAAGGCTGATGGACTATCCGCAGTATTCCCACTTAACTCTGGTGATATATTAGGGGTTGAAGGTTCAAGTTTATTTTTAAGTTCAACTATTGTAGAACTGATAGAACCTAATTCGTATAGGAGCAAGTCGAATCCTTTAGAAGGTTGATTGACAAAACCTTGTTGGTCTAAAGAGTCAGTGACTTCGGTTTGTGTACTTTGTTCATGACGAATGTTAGCTTTGGCCTCATTGGGATTTTTTACCTCTCTATTGAGCCCTTCCAATGCAAGAATAAATCCTTCCATCCTATTGACTTTGGACATAATCTCACTCATAGAGTATTTTATATCCCTTAATTCTAAGTGAGTGACATCATGACCTTTGTCCAGCAAGTCCAATATCCGTATTATCACTGGAAAGGTGAATGGTTCTTGCTCTTTAGAAATAGGGGATGAATTAGGTTCACTCCCAATATTTTGTGAATATGGAACATGGAGATCAGGGCTTATAGGAAGTTCTAAATGAGAGGCATTATCTAAAGCTATAACATTAGCAGGTGACAATGGTAGATGTAAATTTGATGGTAAATATACATCAGAGTTATCTGCGTTCGTGTGCGAATCACGATTTCTAGGTATTAGTGGAGTCAGTAAACCAATGGATAACCTAATGCGGGAGTCCAAATCAGCCAGGATTTCAAGATCTAAATTGCTATTATGAGACTGCAATTCATTAGTAGAGCCTGGATACAAGTCATCAGGCTCTTTTGATTCTATGTTCAAGTCAACCGGATGTCTTGTAATATCCATATCAACAATACTTATAGAAGATGCCCCATTATTAATTTGTTCGGTAGGATTAAGGGAAACCGCCATTTCAGAGCACTTTCTACTTCTCAGACCACTGGCCATCATCTATTGTAGCTAAATAAATGCCCAATAAAATGACTCACGCTTATTATTATTATTTTTTTTTTTTCTTTTTTTTTTTTTTTCTTTTTCTTTTCCCCAAAGTAAATAAAGATTTTTATTAGCAAAATCCTGCCTTAAAAAACAGTAGAGGACTCTGCGAGTAAGTACTTGCACCAACACAAGAGGGAAAAAGACCTATACTTAATCCATGCGTATTTAAGAACGCCCACCCGCTCACCCGAACAGCCAAACAGCCTGAAGCACTTCCATGCACTTCGGTGCGCGCGCGGTGCGCGAGCACAGACGTTTTCAAATGGTGCACACCAATCCCCCTGCTCGGGGGGCGGAGCTACCTGCAACCCTTTGAATTGTGGCTGTAAGAAAGAGGAAGGTAGTAACTAACGTTGTAGAGACACTAGTACTACAACAGGAGCACAAACACAAACACTAGACCTAAATCCCCAAAAAAACGCTATAACAAGATTCGAGCAAACTATTTACTTCAGGTAGTCCAAGCACGTTGCGAGACGCTGGCACTTCCTCTTGCCGACGGCTCTCGCTCATGCAGTCAAAAGGTCCAAGTTGAATCTGGCAGGATCCACAGCCAAACAGCCTGAAGCACTTCCATGCACTTCGGTGCGCGCGCGGTGCGCGAGCACAGACGTTTTCAAATGGTGCACACCAATCCCGCTGCTCGGGGGGCGGAGCTACCTGCAACCCTTTGAATTGTGGCTGTAAGAAAGAGGAAGGTAGTAACTAACGTTGTAGAGACACTAGTACTACAACAGGAGCACAAACACAAACACTAGACCTAAATCCCCAAAAAAACGCTATAACAAGATTCGAGCAAACTATTTACTTCAGGTAGTCCAAGCACGTTGCGAGACGCTGGCACTTCCTCTTGCCGACGGCTCTCGCTCATGCAGTCAAAAGGTCCAAGTTGAATCTGGCAGGATCCACAGCCAAACAGCCTGAAGCACTTCCATGCACTTCGGTGCGCGCGCGGTGCGCGAGCACAGACGTTTTCAAATGGTGCACACCAATCCCGCTGCTCGGGGGGCGGAGCTACCTGCAACCCTTTGAATTGTGGCTGTAAGAAAGAGGAAGGTAGTAACTAACATTGTAGAGACACTAGTACTACAACAGGAGCACAAACACAAACACTAGACCTAAATCCCCAAAAGAACGCTATAACAAGATTCGAGCAAACTATTTACTTCAGGTAGTCCAAGCACGTTGCGAGACGCTGGCACTTCCTCTTGCCGACGGCTCTCGCTCATGCAGTCAAAAGGTCCAAGTTGAATCTGGCAGGATCCACAGCCAAACAGCCTGAAGCACTTCCATGCACTTTGGTGCGCGCGCGGTGCGCGAGCACAGACGTTTTCAAATGGTGCACACCAATCCCGCTGCTCGGGGGGCGGAGCTACCTGCAACCCTTTGAATTGTGGTTCAGGTAGTCCAAGCACGTTGCGAGACGCTGGCACTTCCTCTTGCCGACGGCTCTCGCTCATGCAGTCAAAAGGTCCAAGTTGAATCTGGCAGGATCCACAGCCAAACAGCCTGAAGCACTTCCATGCACTTCGGTGGGACTCTATTAGTGGGACTCTATTAGTGACTGAATGGAGAGTTTAAAAACTATTGTTTAAAAAAAAAAAAAAATACACAAGACATAATGTTTTCCAAGAATATGATACACCACTATAAAATCGGGGACAGGGGAGACTCGGGACTGACCTTTGGGGCTGCAAATCTGCATAGATCTGGAGATTGCTGTGGCACCGGAGTGGCGTGTGGTGCAGGATAGATTAGGCTTCTGTGGTCTAGCAGCCGGCTGTGGATAGCTGCAGGAATCAAAGCACATACAATTCCAGGTAAGTATACTGTTAATGGTGGTCGTGAAATGGAATGTGGTGACCTAAGTGCACAGAATTAACATGCGCTCACCTTGCTAGGTAACATCTGAGCGAAAAATTACAAGAAATGCTCGGGGTGCCTGTTGAGTGGCAACTGTTCACAAGGCTGGGGACCAGCGAGAAATGGTGGCTGGGTGAGCCTAAAGCCGGTTTTTTAACCTGTAGCTGTCCTGTGAAAAAACGAGATGCATGTGCCCATTTAGTTAAATGATGTGACTAGGGTCTGCATGCCGTAGGAATAACGGGGTATGCGTTTACCTGGGGTTGGTGTTGTAAGTGACTCCAATCAAGCAATCCCACTAAGTCAGTGCCTTGTCTGGGATGCCCAAGGGAAGCCCTTATTTATGTATTTTTATGGCAAGTTATAATCTGGATGATGAACCCTTGTATAGGTGCCACTCCCCTTTCAATCAACAGGGCCATGTGATCTCCTTTTGGTGGGGCCAGCAGGATGCAGCCAGGCCTGGGAGGAGTTGTTGAGCCAGTTCAACTCCTGTCGGGGGTAGTTGTCAGGGAGAATTCAATTTCTTTAAGCCAAGCTTCAGCTAAATGTCCTGTTTGTTCCCAGTTTAAATCAAACTTACAATTTGTACACATGCAGCTAGAATGCTGATTCTAAGTTCAAAACCATGACATTTAACAGTTGCAAACTATGTGACACTCAAAAGTAGGTCACTAATGTATTCTAAACATTTCGATTGTAGTGGCTTTAACCCAAATTCACTTAAGCTGCTGACATCCCCAGCTATTTTTTATATATGCATTAAATAATTACTCCCTTCAAGTCATTTCAGAATATAGTTTTACATTGTATCCACCTCTTAGCAAGTCTTTCCTTGGCCTGGTTTGGGTTCATTTGTGCAGTTTTACACAAAAGTCTGGTGGTTTTAAAACGCCGGCTTTCTGATAGTGGTGAGCACAGGTATTGCAACCATTTTTGGAATTAAGAAAATGAATTCCCCACAGTTCCGGGTTGCTTTTGGCAATCAGCATTGCCATTCCCAATGGTTTCAGGCTACTGTGTGTGTAGCCCAATGGTGGTTTTAGGCAGTGCCTTCCTGTGCTCACAACATAGGCATAAATGGTGGCAGCCTATTCTTCATGTTTTCCCTGTGCACTCTCTGGGGAGTTCTAGCCATCATGATGTTTTCCATGCCAGTACTGCACAGTTTTATGGTAGGGCTTGGATGCATGGGTAAAAACATCCCACAGTGTCCCAAGCTTGCTGCAGGCTGGCGTGTGGGGCCGCAATTGCAAATTGCAACTGGAGCGCCACGTATGAGAAAGGAAAATCACCAAAGAAAATGCTGAGCTGTTCACGGCTGTACTGGGTGCGCATGCGCGCCGTGGATAGTGTTTTGCTACTACCCGGTGTGTGCACATGTGCAAGACCACATTTCTGTATCGTTTCTGTGCGTGCCAGACTGTGCGAGATGCTGGTCTCCTGCACATGTGCATTGAGAGACGGAATGCCTAGTCCGTCATAGACTTAAAGTGGAATGTTTTCCGTGCCTGCATCTTTCTCTTGACCAGTGTAGGCTATGTGGAGGTCTGGAGGCCCGATGCAGGCTGCAGCTTAACATTAAGGTGCAGTATGTACACTAGATGTGGACCTGCAGGCATGTGTTAGTGAACAGGTTATCGGGTACTACCTGTGATGTCACGTGTCCTGAGAAGCAGGGTCACGTGACAGACTGCCGCCGGATGTTAGATAATAAAGGTATCACCGGAACTGGCGTCTCAACGCCAGTCCGGGTTTATGCAACTACAGTGGCAGTCGTGTGAGTTATTGCTGCGCCGCCCCCGCGCACCGCGACTCCAACAGGGCCACGTGCGCAGGCCGCATCTCCCAGCTGTCCTGCCTGCAGAGACCTGCTGGTTCACACCACACTGGCGACGAGGCGGAAAGTGGATCGCGAGCCCCGAAAACAACGGCGGTCTTCGCGCCCACGGACCCGCGCCTACACATTCGCGGAGCCGACAAGATAACAACGCCGGCCCCGCCCACGATCAGGAACAACCTCCGGCAGCAGCGGAAAGCGGCCCCAGCAACCCAGGGCCCCAACGGAGAAAAAAAAAAAAAAAAAATTTTTTTTTCTCTCCCTCTCACATCTCAACAACAGCCCGGGAAACAACCTCTTTTATTCCTGGCAGCTACACCCAACATCAGATCACGACCTCACGACGTGAGAGAAGCAGGGACACAGGCCTGCCGAACCAAAGCGCCGCACGCGCGACCGCACGCTACAGGCCCACGCAGGCCCAACCACCGCCAAACAGTAAGCTACAACTCAACGCCGCAACGCCGCAGAACACAACATGTCCGACCCGACGGCCAGCCCGTCAGAGTCCGGCGCTAGGTCCACGTCGAGGAGGAGCCTCACCGAGGACCGTTCAGACCCCTCGCTAACCACGTTCATGCCACCCTTCGACCCGTTCACCAACGGAGCGGCCATTAGATGGGAAATATGGATACAACAATTCGAGATGCACCTCGACGCGAGAGACATCGCTGCGCCCAAGAAAATGCGCACCTTCCTCCTCCTCAACATAGGATCTGCCGCCCTGCGCCTGTTCAACGCCACGCCAAACAGAGGCAGCGATGCCAACTACGCAGCAGCAAAAGCCGCCCTTTCCAACATGTTCAAGCCGGACCTCAACCCCGACTACGAGCGGTTCCATTTCTGCATGGCGAGACAACGGGAGAAAGAGACAGTGGACAAGTTTCACGCTCGCCTCCGCGAAATGGCTGTGGGATGCGAATTTCCGGACGAAGAGTTCGCCATACGCCTCCAAATCATTAACGGCATCTCCTCTGAGAAACTGAGGAGAGCAATATTATCAGAGAAGAATGTACGACTATCACGCATCCTCGAGATGGCAAGACTCCGCGAGCAGACAGAAGAACAAGTAGCAGTCATGGAAGCTGCCATTCAGAGGCTTCCGATAGACAACACAGGACCAACGGAAGACATAGCAGCAATCTCCCGACACCAGGGCACCCGCCCGAAACAGAACCCGAGAGGGCAACCACCACAAAGGCGTGACCAATCGTGCAAGTGGTGCGGAGGCCCATGGCATAAAAGAGACTCCTGCCCAGCATGGGGATCAACATGCAAGAAATGCAACCGCCTGAATCACTACGCGGCAGTCTGCCTAAACCCACCGAACAAGAATGACCGTGACGCAGACCCGCGGCCATCACAAGAACCACGGAGGAGATTCGCACCCAAAGAAACCCGCCAATCAACGCGGAGAGGAAAAGCCAGGGCAGTCGACGAATCACAAAGATCCCAAACCACGAGTGATAGCGACGAAAGCGACAGTGACTCATCCCCCGAAAGGCAAGGCAAAGAAAGGAGAAAGAAAGGGAAAAGACGCACACACCGAGTGCACCTAATATCAGCAGTGGACCCACGAAAATCACGACAAAAGAGGAGACCAACATGCACCATCCTCTCTGACGGAAGCCCACTGAAAGTCATCATCGACACCGGTGCCACAGTAAATGTCATGCCCGTGACAGAATTCAACAGTCTCAACCCCAAGCCAAAACTCCTCAAGAGGAAAGTCAGGCTATACGCCTATGGATCAAAGAAACCCCTGCCTGTGCGAGGATCATTCAAATCCGACTTCGCCCACAATAACACCAGCTGCAGAGCCCGCATATACGTGGTAGACGCCGGGTGTGAGACTCTCCTTAGCTGCAAGACAGCCGAAAAGCTAGAACTGATCCACTTCGCGTTCAGTACACAACACGATGAGCTGCATGACCTGCTAGGACGACACAAAAAGCTATTCCAAGGCATCGGACGCCTAAAAGGGAGAACGGTTAAGCTACACATAGACCCGACCATCGAACCCAAAGCAGTACGGCACAGGCGAATACCATTCCACCTGAGAGAAGCCGTAGAGAAGGAACTACTCAAGCTCGAAGACGCAGGGATCATCGAAAAGACGTCTGGACCAACCCCGTGGGTTTCACCGATGGTAGTAGCCCAGAAGCCAAAACAACCAGGCGCGGTAAGGATATGTATCGACATGCGGCTCCCCAACATAGCCATCGGCCGGGAACGCCATGTCACTCCCACCATTGACGAACTCATTGTAGACCTCACGGGCGCGACGATCTTTAGCAAGCTCGACCTCCGGTCCGGCTATCATCAACTAAAACTATCAAAAGAATCCAGATATATCACAACGTTTTCGTCCCATCTTGGCCTGATGCGGTACAAGAGACTCAACTTCGGAATATCATCGGCGGCAGAAGTTTTCCAGCATGAGATCAGGAAGGTCATCACAGGCCTCGCGGGAACCACTAACATCAGTGACGACATCCTCGTATATGCATCGAACAAGGACGACCACCACCAACGCCTTGCAGCAGTCCTGAGGAGACTCGAGGACGCCGGACTGACCCTCAACGCAGACAAATGCGAATTCAACAAAAAGGAACTCTGTTTCTTCGGATACATCTTCAGCGCAGCAGGAGTATCCCCAGACCCATCAAAAGTACAGGACATAAAAGAATTTGAACCACCAAAGTCAGCCTCGGAGGTGAGAGGTTTTATGGGGATGGCCACCTACTGCGCACGGTTCATCCCTGATCTCGCGAGCATCGCCAACCCACTCAGGGACCTAACAAAGAAAGACCGACAGTGGGAGTGGACAGAGGTCCATCAACAAGCCTTTCAACTGATAAAAGACTCCCTATCCGCCTCCACCACCATGGCGTTTTTCAACGTAGACCGACAGACCGAACTCCTTGTCGACGCCAGCCCAGTTGGCCTAGGGGCCGTGCTGACCCAAACAGACAAAGATGGCACAGTATTCCCAATCGCGTTTGCCAGTAGAGCCCTCACTAAACCAGAACTAAACTATGCACACATCGAAAAGGAAGCCCTGGCCATTCTGTGGGGATGTCGCCATTTTAAAGTCTACCTGCTAGGGAAACAAGCTAAAATTCTCACCAACCACAAACCGTTGGTCCCAATATTCAGAGGCTCCGCACCACACCCTCCTGCCCGCATTGAAAAATGGATGTTGCAGCTGCAACCCTACAACATCGCAATAGAATACCGCCCAGGATCAGACAACCCGGCAGACTACCTGTCCCGCCATCCGCGGCCAGCCACTGACAAGGAACAACACCACGCAACAAAAACAGACGAACACGTCTGCCAAGTGATAGCGTGCGCCCGGCCACGAGCAATGACACTGCAAGAAGTAATACAAGAAACTGCAGAAGACACGGTCCTGAAGCATACAACAGCAGCTATTCAGTCGGGCAACTGGAAGACATACCTCATGTCAATGTCTCACCGGACAACCGCAGCCCAAGCTAAACTCAGAGTGTTGTTCGGCATCAGGCATGAACTATCCGTAGCACCAGAAGGCGTAATACTGAAAGGTCACAGGATCGTATTGCCAGAATCCCTCGAGGCCAGGGCACTCAAGCTGGCCCACAGCGGACACCAAGGGATCGTCAAGTCAACCGCCTACTTAAAATCCCGGATGTGGATGCCGAACATGCACCAGAGAATGGCAGAAATCGTAGAATCCTGCACAGCATGCCAAGCATCACAGAGACCAGCAAACCCCAAACCTCTCAGCTGCGCCCCCCGAAGCACAAAACGATGGGAGGCCGTCAGTATGGACCACTGCACCATCGCCGGAGAGGGGTACCTGCTAGTAGTAATAGACGAATTCAGCAGATACCCAGAAGTAGAGCATGTAGCCTCGACAAACACCGAAACCACCATCCTCACACTAGAGAAGATATTCGCAACTCACGGCATTCCCAAGAAAATCAAAAGTGACAACGGCCCGTCGTTTGCCAGTCAGGAACTAAAAGAATTCTTCAAAGAGGTCAACGTCAAACACCAACGCATCACCCCGAGATGGCCTCAGGCAAACGGTGACGCAGAGCGTTTCATGGGATCACTGAACAAGATCATCAGGATCGCCAAGAATCAAGGACACCCCTGGCTAAAAGCTGTATTCCGATTTCTGAGGACACACCGTCAAACCCCTCACTCAGCCACAGGAGCCAGCCCAGCGGCCCTTATGTTTGGAGTTCCAATCCAAGCGGAGCTACCGATACACCCGGACTGGACAGCACCTGACCCAGACATCACCGAGATGGAAGCAAGACGAGAAAGACACAATGAGCGTGAAAGCGTCGCCCGACGAGCACAACACAGAGAAATAAACCAGGGGGACACAGTCCTCGTCCGGAACCGGGCAACACCGAAGAAAATGTCCTTAAACTTCGAAGCCTGCCCGTGGACTGTCACGACCACCAACCACAGCATGATCACAGCAACCCGAGGAAAAGAGACGGTGACCAGAAATATCTCCCACTTCAGGAAAGTACCGCAAGACATGTGGGAAGAGCAACAATCGCCCCAGAGATATGAAGTGGCACCCTCACCCCAAGCGCACGCACCACAACAGACCACTGACGCACCGGAAGAAACTAATGGTGAAGAAGAAGCCGCCACGGAAGACGCGCCACGAGAAAGAAGCACCCGGTACTGCCTGAGAGACAAGCCCAGGCCGTCTTCCCGCCTTCAAGGATATGTCGTGAATGAGATATACCGAAGGGAACGGCAGCAAGGACCGAGACTCTCACCTATTCAGAAGTAAGACTCAAAGCCAGAGATTAAAGATTAAAAGAAGGGGGAAATTTTGACTCTAACTTGGGGAGGAATGTGATGTCACGTGTCCTGAGAAGCAGGGTCACGTGACAGACTGCCGCCGGATGTTAGATAATAAAGGTATCACCGGAACTGGCGTCTCAACGCCAGCCCGGGTTTATGCAACTACAGTGGCAGTCGTGTGAGTTATTGCTGCGCCGCCCCCGCGCACCGCGACTCCAACAGGGCCACGCGCGCAGGCCGCATCTCCCAGCTGTCCTGCCTGCAGAGGCCTGCGGGTTCACACCACACTACCTAGTTGGATGGGAGTAAAAATATAGGTGCCATATTTGAAGGAATGCGGGTCCTACAAAGTCCTACAAGGTGGCAAGTGCGCGACGTGCTCGCAAAATTAAATGTGTTATCCGTGTCTGCATCTGGCTCTTGACCTATGTGGACTCTGTGGAGGTCTAGAGGCCAGAAGCAGGCCCTTAATGTTAAGCTGCAGCCTGCATCGGGCCTCCAGACCTCCACATAGCCTACACTGGTCAAGAGACAGATGCAGGCACGGTAAACATTCCACTTTAAGCCTATGACGGACTAGGCATTCCGTCTCTCAGTGCACATGTGCAGGAGACCAGCATCTCTCACAGTCTGGCACGCACAGAAACGATACAGAAATGTGGTCTTGCACATGCGCACACGCCGGGTAGTAGCAAAACACTACTCCCACCGCGCATGCGCACCCAGTACAGCCGTGAACAGCTCGGCATTTTCTTTGGTGATTTTCCTTTCTCATGCGTGGCGCTCCAGTTGCAATTTGCAATCGCGGCCCCACACGCCAGCCTGCAGCAAGCTTGGGACACCAACCCCAGGTAAACGCATACCCCGGCATTCCTACTGTACGCAGACCCCAGTCACATCATTTAACTAAACGGGCGCACGCATCTCGTTTTTTCACAGGACAGCTACAGGTTAAAAAACCGGCTTTAGGCTCACCCAGCCACCATTTCTCGCTGGTCCCCAGCCTTGTGAACAGTTGCCACTCAACCGGCACCCGAGCATTTCCTGTGATTTTTCGCACAGATGTTACCTAGCAAGGTGAGCGCATGTTAATTTTGTGCACTTAGGTCACCACATTCCATTTCTCGACCACCATTAACAGTATACTTACCTGGAATTGTATGTGCTTTGATTCCTGCAGCTATCCACAGCCGGCTGCTAGACCACAGAAGCCTAATCTATCCTGCACCACACGCCACTCCGGTGCCACAGCAATCTCCTGATCTATGCAGATTTGCAGCCCCAAAGGTCAGTCCCGAGTCTCCCCTGTCCCCGATTTTATAGTGGTGTACCATATTCTTGGAAAACATTATGTCTTGTGTTTTTTTTATTTTTTTAAACAATAGTTTTTAAACTCTCCATTCAGTCACGAATAGAGTCCCCCTATCTCTATCCTAGGGAGTCCTACTCCAGGCCCAAGATGAAGGCACTCAGCCGAAACGTCTTACCGACCGACCAGCACCTCCATACTCCTCCTGGTCCCAACATCTTCTTTGATCTATATCTAGACGTCGACCACGTGTTAGGTCACCCTCCAGCCTGGCTACATATCACCAACAGTTTTCTCATGTGTTGCTTCTGCTTTGGTTGCTATGTATTGCGTACATGTTAAATCACTTGTCACTATAGGTGGTGGTTACACAGTGCTTCTTTAAACACTATCTTGTTTTACTGTTGGATTTCTGCGCAGTTGTTTGAGGGAAATGTTAAGTCTAAGAATTAACGTCCCTGCACACTCTGTATTTGTGAATGAATCTTTCGCATTTCTGATTGTTTTTTCAACAAATGCCTCTCTAAAAAAACTACTGATGCATGACTACTAAATGCATCTAGCAGCAAAATAAATGTTAAAGCTGTCAGATTGATATATATTCGTGTCTGAACTCCTTCTTGTGCATTCTCACATTCAAAGTGTTTTTGTATCTCTTTGACATAATAGAAATAACCTAGGCCTACTAAAGTCAATAAGTAGTCCCCAGAAAACGTTATACGTCAGAACAGACCCCCTTAGTTGATCAGGTTTGAAACTCGGCATTTGGTAGAGTGTTGAAACATGTTACGTGTAATCAGGTCCTACACGGGTCGACCTGCTTCTTGCTGAATTGATGGGTATCGGGTAATAATGTCCCTATATTTATGGTTGTTGTATATAATGTTGCGGGAAAGGTTTGTGTTGAAATTATGTAGGTGGCTCTAAATATAAGGACAGAGGGATCGAGGGTTCAGGGGGTGTCCCCTGCTCCCCTTTAAAAAAAAAAAGGTTTTGGGAGTTGCGGGCATGTCCCACACACCTTCCATGTAATAATGTCCCCACAAAAAACAGCGATTTTTCTGCAAATTTCTTGCATGGGAACATTTTTGAGGGGACACTATCACATGGAACCAATTGATGTTGCCACCAACGGGAGCCCCCCCCCCTCCCACTCTGATCGCTACTCACACTGAAGAACAGGCTAGAAGCTGTTCAAAAATGCCAATACTCGGAATTCAAATGGGAGGTTAACAATCGCAGATGAAAAATCTGAAATTATTTTTCCAGCGAGCGACACCCTAGCGCGGGTTTGAGAAACTGCTAACACCCTGTATTCTTAATGAAAGCCAGGCTCTGTTTTAAAAACCCAAATCATTTATTTAAAACTAATAACAGCCTGAAGCGGGCTAAGAGAAATACATCTTATGTGTTAATTCCCACTGAGTGGTAGTCGAGCAGCAGTTCACAATCCCGCTAAATTAAGCCAAAGTGGATGAAATTCCACTAATTAAAATCACACTGAATAGCAGCCTAACAAAGGCTTAAAAAGCAGCTAAACGAGGGGACAATGCTTGTCAGCAGAGCAGAGTACTGAACAGTGTCACACTTTCCTGGGTATTGATTAACAGTGACACAATGGCTACATCGAGCTATTCAAAGGAACACTGCACCCCCTCCCCCCAGTCAGCAAGCCTTTTTATTCCCTTTCTCTTACAGCACTCTAAGCCTCATTGCTCCCGCTGCTAAGTTCCATAGCAGTAGGCGTCACCATTACTCATTCTTACAGTGGTCCATAATAACTTCAGCACAAGATGAAGGACTGAGTCAGCACTGCTGGGATTCGAACCTCAGACTGCGGGTTGCAACAAGATTTATAAATCTTGCTCTGACCGCAGTGCTAGTCATTCCCCACACATACCCTCTCACAAAACAAGACAACACAACATGCTCAAGAGGCACACACAGGCACAACTTAAATCTCCCCCCCAACAATGTTCTTCCCATCACCACTGCTACCCATAAAACACCACCCTTTGTGCGCCGGCAGAACTACTACGCTTACAGAATAACTCATCCACACCATATTGGGTGTTATGGCAAGGTAGCTTAGTGAGCTAACACATCCACTGCAGAACATATATGGAGTTCATTTTCGATATGGCGTGGAGTAAAATCAATGCATAAAATGCATGCGGAAACATTTGATGCATTGATTTTTTTCACCATATCATATTTTCCTTCATTTCAGTGGGGTAGATCGTCAGTTACAAATCCTTCATTGTCAGCCATGTAAATACTCCAGCATTTGCCCGACCATGTATTTTCATGCTGGTGGTAATGCTGTGAGTTCCTATGGGGTCCGCCTGCATTGTACACCAGCAAAAAGCAAGCAGACCCCATAGAAATGCACTGTAAATGCTGGCGGCCATGGTGTGTTAAGCGATCCCTGGCATGCCAGAGGTAGTGACGTGAATCCAGGCGAGACTCAAGGAGGAAGTAGCCAAAGTGCAAGTTCAGCTCTATTATCATCCAAGTAAAGCAGGGACAGCAAACATGCAGTGACATCCTGCATCTCTCAGTTCTCTGAATGCAAAACAATGGATTATATACTTAAAACACGTCATTAATGACATCATAACTTAATCATAGTTACAAAAACCTAGGGGTAATGGAGATAGATCACAGGGGGTAACTACATACAGATAATATATGGGTTTAACATGTCATTGGGTTAAATACATCTGATGGCTCCTCCTTAGACCACCCCACTATTGATAAAAGTAAAAGAACATTATTTCTAAGAAAAACAATTGGCTGGCATACTACATGGTACAATAAGGGATTTGATTGGTTCGCTTCTTGCTAGCCAACCATTTTAACAGGTCATCAAGATATGTGCCGGGCTGCGAGTGGGGGGAGAGAGGCCCATCGACTGTCTTCTTCATTAAAGAAGTTACCATCCCTCATTCCTATGCCCTGAGCCCAGGTGATTTCTTTGTATATGGCCTTGTGTGGCAGCTAGAGTCCATGGGGGTCATTCCGAGGTTGGAGGTAAGGTAAAAACAATGCTGGTAAAGGATTACCGGCATTGCTTACCGCTACGGGCTATTCTGACCAACCAGACCGCTATTTACGGCATCGTACTTTACGATGCCGTAAATAGCAGTGCAGGCGCACGCGCGATACAACATGGCGGCATTACCAGCATGCCGTAAACCGGAGCTGATCACAAGCTATGCAGACATGCAAATAACGGCCTACTGAAGCCCGAAAAGTACCTTACCGGCATGGAGTAAACACCGGAATGTCCGAGAAGGTGTTCAGAACCCTGATCAGTGTTTCCAAGAGCCACAGGTGCACACAATCAGCACAGGTGGAGGCAATGGAGTCTGGCACAGCACAAAAGGAGCACACCCACACACCACACCCCCTCCCACACCAAGATGATACCAATAGTAGTAGCATTACTGGAGCTGGAGGCCCTGCTTGCAAGGCTGCAACAACAACAACAGCAACCACAGCCCCCACCACAGAGGATACACAGGAGGAGAAGGAGGGTGAGACAGTCCCAGCATGCCCCATCAGTGCAGCCACCGTTACCACGCCGGCAGCCCCCAATCCCTCGCATCAGAGCCACCCCATTCAACCTAACACCAGAGCAAATCCACCCCCTGTACCGGCTTCACCGTGACACTATCACCACCATAGTGGACCTGATACATGACGACATTGTGAGCCTCATAGAAATACGCACCGCCATCCCCCCTCTACTGAAGGTAGTGTTTGTGCTCCAATTCCTTGCCACAGGCACTTACCAGCACAGAGTGGGGCACATGCATGGCATATCACAACCCTTATTTTCCCGGATACTGAACCAAGTGCTGGATGCCCTCCTTAAGCACACAAGGGACTACATATGCCTACCACGGACTCCCCAGGAGATATTCAATACAAAAGTTGCCTTCCATGCGATGGCAAGCATGCCAAATTGTGTAGGTGCCCTCGACTGCACCCACGTGGAGTTGGTGGTCTCACATGCCATGGAGGTGGCGTATCGCAACCGCAAGCAATACCACTCCATCAATGTGCAGAGGGTATGCAATGCCAGCAAGATCAACACACATTGCTGTGCCCGATATCCAGGATCAACTCATGACTCTTTGGTCCTGCAGAACTCCACGCTACCACGCTATATGGAGCGACATACTGAATGACCTGCCTGGCTGCTTGTTGAGTTGCCTGACTGGGCCATGGCAGTGCATCGGGGTTGAGAGGTGGGTGGCTGCATACTCCACCTGGGTGGGAAGGGGGGGAAGATGCATACTCCACCTGGGTGGGAAGGGGGGGGATGCATACTCCACCTGGGTGGGAAGGAGGGGATGCATACTCCATTGGGTGGAAATGTTGACGCCAGTGCACGATGTGCACCTCACCAAACACTGTGCCCCAAAGCAAGTGAAACGGCACATGACTACCAAATCCCACAGTGATGAAGTAAGGCCGACACCTAACACTACATGACTAACAGGTAACCAGGCCACATCCCACAACACATGCACCACTCATCGGTGGCCCTCACACACCGTAAGGGCATCCTGCACTATGCACTGCATATGCACTATGTCGCTGCCTCCAGCATATCACCACAGAGGACAGTCATCCCTGTGAGTGCATTGAAGTGAGCCTAACAGGGATACCACAGCGTGTCACTGGTTCTGCACACCCATAGGAGCGCTGCAAGTCACCATGGTACTGATCAGTGCAGAATGACGAATATGCTACTGACTACAGCCAACTCTCCCTACTACCAAATCTCACAGAACACAACACATCAATGATTTTACCCCGACACTGCTGCATGCATATACAATGCACGAGCAACAAGATATGAGTGCACACCATAAACCATCTTGAAGATGCTACCCCCTATGGGCAGAAACCACCTGCTGCCATGTAAGACTAGTTCAGTTGTCCGCATGAATGTACAAACACTTACCTTCATTCCCCTCTCATGCAGGTGATGGTGTTTATCCCTTGAAGCTGTGGCTCATGACCCCTGTCCAAAACCCACAGAACAGGCACGAGGAGGACTACAATTGTTCCCATACCCGTACACGTGTGGTGATTGAGCAGACCTTTGGCCTGTTGAAGGCACGATTTCATTGCCTCAGCCGGTCGGGTGGGGCACTCAACTACAGCCATGAGAAGGTGTCCAAGATCACCATGGCATGTGTAATGCTGCACCATATGTGCATCCGTCGGAATGTGCCCCTGCCCACTGACATGCAACTGCAACCACCTGATGATGATAAAGGGGAGGAGGAGGAAGAAGGGGCCGGACAGCATCACGGTGCCGATGCACAGGAGGGACGTGCCTTGCGGGAAGCATTGATTGGACAATATTTCTGACACACAAGTCAGCAGAGGGCGTGAGGATGTCAGGACATCGGACACTGAGTGTGGGGATATATGTACACTATGCACTGTGCAATATTTAATGACACATGCACAATGATGAATGTCCACTCTGTTTGTTTTAGATGAACAACCGGTGTATTTAAAGTGAACATTTCAACGTGAATAAACACGTTGTGCATCTGCGGCTGAGGTTGTGGCCCTGCTGGGGATCGGGCTGAGATGTCCTGCCGGTGCTTCCTCAAGGGAACTGGCCACAGGACTGGAATGTCCCTGTGTTGGTCCTTGGCCAGTTAGCTCAGGTGTGGCAGTGTCACCCGAGTCACTAAAGGAGACCTGGGGGTTAGAGTGGGCATCAGGGGTGTAGACGACTTCAAATGTGTCCTCCTCAGTCGCTCCACAGATGGAATCGTGGCTGTCGGCAACATCGAGGGGGGCCATAGCTGCTACCTCCCCAGCCACACTCGACTCCTCAGACCGCGGCATTGGGCATGTGTCTGCAGCCAGTGCAGGGAGGGGTCAGGGTGGGGTGGTGCACCCCCCACGGGCCTTGCTGGAGCCGGTGGGGTGCGTATAGGTGTTGTCTTCCTTGCTGGGAGACGACAGCCCCTGACTTGGCCCCTGGAAGTGCTGGGGTGGTTGCTCTCCTGCTCCTCGCTGTCATGCTCACTGCCTGTGGGGGTGGAAGAGAGGGACGGCTTGAGTGATGATTTCAGAGATAGCATTTATACATGGCTACAATAGCACATTCAGATATTTGTGGGTTATCGGCATTTGGGTGGGGAAGGCACATAATTTCATACTTGGGTGGTAAATGCATGCATATGTCTGTGTTACACATGTTGGCCGGGTACTGTGCTGTCTAACATGCACACTGTTTGCATCAACTGCCCTGTGTGCCTCATGGAATGGGCCACTTCGTGTAGTATGTGTCATATGGGTTATGGCCTCGCACCTGGCACTAGCCTGGGTGTCACTTGCTTCGGCATGATTTACAGGGGGGGTGTGGCCAACCATGCCATGACTCCTTGGCCAGACCTTAGCAGTGACTTTCATAAAATTGGTGTTGGCAGTATTGACTTTGGATACTCACCTCCATCAGCGGATGATGTTGCACCACACTCCATTTCCCGACACCTTCAATGGATTCGGGGCCTATCATGGTCGCACATGTCTCCTCCCATGACATTAGTTTCATGGGCGAACCTGGGCCTCCTCCAGTCTCCAAGGCCTGGCTTCTATTCGCAGAGAGGATGCTCCACAACCTCAGCTGCAGGTCGTACCATCTTTTGTGCAGTCCTTTGTGGTGCTCACCTTCTGCGCCACTAGTGCCCAGATGTCTTTTTTTTTTTTTGCACCGCCCCTCTCCGTATGTCAGTGCTGAAAACAGTGTCAGCATGCTTGTGGAGGGTGTCCACTAGCATTTGCAGTTCGTCAGGATTGAACCGCTCCTTTTGGAGGTGGGCAGCTCCCTTTTTCTGCGCTTTGGGCATTCCTTAGTAGTGGTGGTAACTCTCCGGTAGGTCAACAATATGCCAGGGTTCCTGTCTGGTGAGGCAATGGATTGTGTTTTTAAAGATGGCTGCCGTGCTCCTTCCAGTTCCTGTGCGATGACGCTATTTCTGGTTCCGCATTTTAACGGTGACCGTAAATAACGGTGACCGCTATCTACAGTCACCGCTCCATGGCGGTAGTGTTCGGTATGGTGCGGTTCATGCCAGTAGGGGGGTTTCCGGGCATTTTTGCACCATGGCGCTATGGTCATTACCACCATGGCGCAAAGCTCGTGCCCGCGAACTCGTAATAGTGCACTTTTTGCGGTCTATTGCCAGCTCGGACACGATATTTGCGCCATGCCGGTAATGGACGGAACTTACCTCCAAACTCGGAATGAGCCCCAGGTGTGCTTTTAAGGAGTTCCACAGGTGTCGTTATCTGTAGGTTCCTAGTGAATAGACAGTGTTCTCCAAACATAAATCACAATTTAGGGGTCCGTTTATGAAGTGCACTTAACTCCTGTTTATTGGGATTTTACCTAATATTAATGTGTTCTATGCTGCCTCTAGGGACACTCTTGAGTTATGCTTCAGAGAGTCTTTTGGTTCATTATGCCGTTGCACTCGGCTAAGAAAGATGGTTTGTGTTCTTTGAAACCTTTAATTAATTGGGGAGTCTCCTGCTTGCATCCTGGGAACTGCCATCTTGTGTCTTTTGCTCTGCCGTTCCGATTCTCGTTCTAACCTTGGTAATAGTTGCAAGCTTCTCTCCGAGCTCTGCACAGCTCTGTATTTTCCTGAATTCAGCATTTTGAGTTATCCTAAAATGTTGAGGCCTTTGTCTATTTAAAAGCATGCTGCAGCTTCCATTTTTGTGGAAGATAGCTGCAGGGCCGGTCTTTGCATCAGGCAGCCCAGGCGGCTGCCTGATGTCAGTCAGCCTCTAGGGGGTGCTGCACCAGCATTCCACAGTGCCAGTGCTAGAATACACATGTAACACGTTTGTTTTCTAACATTATAAAAATGAATGTGCCTGTTCATTTTTATAATGTTAGGGAACAAATGTGTTACACGTGTATTCTACCACTGGCACTGCTGCAGGCTGTGGCCTCGGCCAGGGCAGTTTCTACTCCATTTGGTGCCCAGGGCGAAACACTAGGAATGCGCCCCTCCCAAACCCCATCCCATGCACCACTCCCACCGCACCCCACGCTCCACTCCCGCCGCACTCGGCGCACCACTCCCACCGCACGCCGCGCACCACTCCCACTGCACCCTGCGTGCCTTTCCCAAACTACACCATTAAGGAACTCCTACCCAAAGTCAAACAGTCCGTCACACAAGGAATTAATTGCCATTTGCAACGGAGGCCCACTTTTTCACTGGTGCCCAAGACAATTTTATGCCCCAGTCCCACTTAGGCTGCAGATACGGAGGACTGGGCACACCAAGAGACCATGAATATGGCATAGGATGCAGTATATACAACCAACAAAGAACACAAGATGCTGAAGGGGGTTTGGAGGCAACCTAAGCCAAAAGGGCAATTACAAGGAGACACCTGAAGCCAAAAAACAATAACTTTAAAATGCTTTGAATGGGAATCAAGTGTATGCTTTGATGCAGTAAAGTCTTGACTGTTGTAAGGATACAGGGCCCAGGATTATTTATTCATGCAATGTTTGTCGGGTACCTGCATATTTATTTATTTATTTATGCAATGTGTGTCGGATACAGGTATCCGACAAACACTGCATAGATAAATAAATTATCTGTCTCTGTGTATCCGACAAACATAGCATAAATAAATAAATAAACCGGTTCGTGGCTTAAAGAATATTTACTCAGCAACACTGGTCAAAACTACTATCCGCATAGTGAAGTAACTCATCAACAGTGCCACGGAAGTGGTTTAAAGTGTAATTGATATAGAGTTTGGAAAAGAAGCGGCATGAAAGAAATAGAGCTGCTTTAAACTATTATTTTGGCCATTTTCTGGGCTTGTAGGGAAGCACCATGGGCCGAAACGAGTCTCCGTTTGTACCGTGTCGGGGCCCACAGTGCGTCCATGGAAGGCATGCCCACTCCCCACAGCCCACTGCACCTCCCCTCCCATCTCAATGCCAGCACGAAATCATTTAGTGACTAATGGGCCACCATTAACAGTTTCCTGCGGGCATTGTGATGGAAGGGGCTGGTCTTAGCTGCAGGGGGACCTAAAGTGTTTTTATTGGTGTGCTTATGCCCCCGACCGCAAGTGGCATGAAAGTGGTCAGAAGGAGCCTCTGACTTCTGTAATATCACGTAGTACTTTTGTACTACTTGACATTACAGTCTGAAGGGGCAGCGCCAGCACCTGACCTGCGTAACTTTCCCCACGTCAATGCGCCGCCCCACAAACACTGGGGAATTCCATCCCCTCCAGAGGCTGCAGGGACTGGGGCAATTGCACCCCCTGGGGCTATTGCTCCCCGGGCAGTTGCCCGCCTCGCCCGGGCCAAGAAACGGGTCTGGCCTTGGCCCTCAGGCAGGGCAGGGCAATTGGCAAATAAATTAGCAACATTTGTTGCTCTATTACCTTCCCCCGGCCCCGGGTAGCACCGGCGCCGCTGGCGCCAGCCAGGCCCATGGGCACATGTGCCCTCCTCCAGGCTATGGGCGCGCACTGACACTGAAGTGTGGATAGATTGGGGCTGGCTGGTTGTCGGCCCTGGCCATACAGAAAAGAGGAGCGATTGGGTCACTAAATCCTGAAGTTGTTTCCATCACAAGCACACACTGCCAAGCAGCAGCAGAATCAGCAAATACAAACAGTTGCCGCATATTGCCCTCGCTGATTGGGCCTTGTTTCAGGAAATTCGGCAGTAACTACAGCCTGCCGAGGCAAGCACCCTTCTTTCCTACTGCTCCCGTCCTCGCAGGTGAGGCCTATTGCTGCATAGGTGTTTTATTTATTTTAAAATGGTATTGCGGAGATGACTGGGCCATCCAAGAACAGCCTCTGGAGGCCACAAAGCTAGACACTTTGGTCAAGGCTCAAGTAGTCATGAAAAAGGAAGCGGGCACTGGTAGTGGACTCTCCTGAGGAGATCAAAAGGCTGGTTCTCAGAAGACCTGGCCAGAGTGCCACCGTCAGCAGATCTTAGACTGTTGCACGTTCCAGCAGGGTTGGATTGGTCCGTCCGTCGGCCATTCGGCTCATGGCCGGGCCAAAATCACTACGAGGGCAAGGCCCTGGGGGCCGGAACCATGCTTGGGCTGGGTTACTACACCCCCCTAGTTCCCGCTCCCGAGCATATTGTTTGTCATTCCCTCTTTCCTGGGCATGCACTGCTGACTTTATTTTAGGGCAAGAGTTTCATACATTTCACTGTTCGCTCAGACTTGTCTTATACTCTTCTTTGTCGTTGTGCTTCTTTTGTTTGGAATAGCAATCACGCTAGTCTAACGAGATAAACAAACACCTACACGAATGCGCCTTGTGAATGATGGTGTGAAGGATGGATGCAGGCGCTGGACCAAAAGCTGAGTGAAGTTTGCATAGTAGCTGGCTTGGCAAATCGACTCAGCAACTACAGTAGGAACCGTCTCCATGGACGGTTGGCCCGTCTTCCGTATAATGCAAATACCCAGACTTGCAGGATGCATGCTTCACTTTCTTTGTTCCATTGGGGGGGACATGCTGTAGCATCAATTCATGGCCTTTAAAATACCCCGCAAGGTGCAGCTTCCGATCTCCTTTAACACAAACGCTGGGAAATGGCCATGACTAGCTAACACCTCATTAATCAAAGCCAGGTCTCTAAATAATGGTTCAAGTGCTGGGGAATCACCTGCTCACACTTTCTGTCGTGTGACCAACCAGAGCGTAAAAGGTTTTTCAGAGTGTGGGGCTCTTGATGCCACCCATTTCTGCATTTGATACACCAGCAGCTAAACACACCCTGGGGAGGCAGCTGCTTCTGCATAGTCCATTTCTCTCCCAAGCTCGGAACAATGTTCTTTTCCATAATGGAGAATGTGAAGATGCGCAGGGCTGCAAGGCTGGGGGGTGAGGGTGGACAGCAAAGCGCACTGCGCTTGGGGTACACTAGAGATGCTTCTCCTGATACCCGCAGTACTCCAAGTCCCTTGAAATGAAATTTGTCTATACACTGCACAATGTGCAAGGGCCGCTGTTATTCAAGCAGCACGCTACTAGTAATTTACAAAAAGTAAACTTAACGAGTCCAAAGAAAAGGTTGCCTTCCACCCTTTAAGAATTTGATTGTTTTTGTTTTTATGTTGGGATAGTAGACATTGTTTTTCTTTGCGATCTTACAGTTTCATGGTGCTGTCGGGAGCTAAAATGAGTGATCACGAAGGAAACATTTAAGAATTTCGAGAGTTCACGAGCATGAGCGAAAGAAACCCCAATACTCGAACTGCCATTTCTCTGCGGCGGTAATGCACTGCAGTGTGTTTCAATGTAAAGTCCAAATTGCAATGTCATCATTTTAGAACGCCACCTCTCCAACATTAACATTGGGAGCTATGTTGAATTGTACATGCATGTCAATGCATACGTTTAAAGTAGACTTTACCACTCACATGGAGTAGTGATATTGTTTACGTGTGTCCCTCCTAAATATATTTAACTTCCCGTGAAATATTTGATGCAATACACATTGCATAAATGCATGTATTTTAATGCTGAGATAGACGGGCTTGTACAGCTATCGGTGGGTATGTTGCTGGTACTTGTTCTTGGAGGTTCGAATAACACTGTTCTAGACCAGTTGATCACCTTTTAAGAGTGGCTTAATGTTTGAGGTCATACGAATGACATTAGTGTAGATCTGAAAATGTCGATTCTCTGACTCGAGCCACAGCAGCAAACTGGTCTTTGTTACTAAAAATGAAGAGCAAACGCAGACTAACATAACCCGGCCTGTTCGGGTTTGACCCTCTTATTGCTGTTTTCTGAGGTTCATGAAATTCAGCGGATGCCAGCATTGACAATTTTGTTAACTCATAGTCCCCACTCCCGCTGCTCAGCCCATGACACATGCATGAGATCACAGGTCGGGTGAGGGGGGGCGCCAACGATGCTTCCCGCCTGGGGTGCAATCTGTTGTAAGACCGGCCTCTGGTTTCTATGTTAGTGACCTTTACTTGTGTGTCGTTCGTGTTGCCTTCAGCTTATACATTGGATATGTTAATTTTCTTCATGTCTTGTGTTTGACATTAATATTCTTCATGCATTAATGCATATATTACCTAGTGTGAGTGTTCGTCGTGTGGAGTGCATATTTGCTTTGTGTCTAATGCGTGCGCTTGTAATTCACCATCTTCATCTTAGATTGTCTCGATGTCCTGTTGTAGCTGCCTGGGATAAGGGTGGTACAGTTGCCTTAGTGAGTAACGTTTCTCACCTCTGTGGTATTGGAGTGGGGGCGGGGCAGAAGCTAAGGATGACATATTCATCTGCCTCCAACGTACATGACAGGAGGCAGTTACTTAATTTACACATTGGAGGGCAAAATGGTGGCATACAGGTGTGTAAACCACATCTTAACACTCCACGTTTACAGTATACCATGCAAATGTGGAGAATTGCATGGAGGGGACCTGCAAAAGAGTAAATGTAGTGTGTCTCCTCCACTTAATTTACACCGAGGTCAAACATGAGCTCTGATATCTATGCTGAAGGTCCCAGTTGGTCCTGGTGGATCACCCCGTCCATACGAAGCAGTTCAAACAAGTGTCATTAACTGGAGTTATATTAGCACCAAATATCATTAGACATTTATTAACCAAGCGTGTTGTAATTTTCCAGAAACCGGACTTGAAAGTGATAAGGAGACTATCAGTCTAATTTCTAGTTTGACAGTAATTCCATAATAATTCCAACCAAAGTAAATTACCAATGATGTGACTTGTCTATATGGAATTACTAGTAGAGGTGAGGTAGTATTAGCAACTGTTCTTGGGGTCCAATTTTTGCCATGGCAATTCTACCATATTTTTTGCCATAAAAGGGAGGATTACCTTTAATTATGGCTGTAAGCAAATCCTCCAATGTCAGCTAAGGGTTTGTTGATGTGGTATAACTGGTGGGAATTATGTTACTGTCAATAAAATGGTGCTAACAGAATTACTGCCATTATGTTATGACATCGCCAAGCACTTAATAAAAGCCCTATATCTTGTACACTGATACTTTTTTTGTCAATGCTTTCCTCACCAGCCATAAATGAACCCTAAACTGTAGCTTCTTTCTGTGATTTGATTAATGCATGCTCACTCTAAGAATTGATCGAAGACAGTGAATTCACAGGTACTTTGTTTAGAGACTTATATAACCAGGCCCTAGTCTTAATTCATTACAAACAAAAAGGTATTCTAGTCTCTCTTCTTCGTGGATTTCAATACTAGATTCTCCATCCTAGGGGCAAAATCAATGTTCCACAATTAAATCCCTCCAAGGTATTATCTGAAACATTGCATGGACCACCACACGCACAAAGCTGACTGCAACCATGAGCAGACCATCTCCACACTTTCAAATGGCACATTCCAATAACACACCCTTTACAATGACAGCATGAAAACTAAAGTGTTGAATGATCAGATAGCCTTCTGAGAAGTCCTTTCCATCACTATGGTCCATTCTCTTGATCAAACACAATCAGGTAACTCACGCCACACAACTAAAAATGATTTCATACCTACAACCACTAAAAAGAAAGAAACCCATCACTGTGCCTGATTCACACCCAAACTGAAGTAAGAGATGAATGAATGTTGAAGAACACCAGACAGTAACTCACACAGATCCAAAACACACATGGACAGAAAATGTGGTTAGATTTCCAACATCTTGCCAGGACCAACTCTTCACAAAGCCCAGACTCATAAGTGCTGATAGGGCCAGTGGGCTACACTATTTAGTAGACAATGCCTGCTTCATTTGACTAAGAAAGCTAAGTGGTTACTTCCTTTTTGTTTTCTCCCTCACAAGTTCACTACCATGAAAGATTGTGTCTTGTCCCTTTTTGACTTTGGCAAAAGCATCTATTTGCATCTTCCTACAGCTGCATTGAGTAATCCACAGGGGTCCACCATGTATCAGCACCCCGTGTGCTTCTTTTGAGGAAGAATGAAGACATCTTACCAGAGTTAAGATCTTTGAGTTGGGTCCCTGTTAACCAGTGGGTAACTTTGATTAATGATTTTACTGCATAGACGTTACAGAAAAGTACTAAGAAATGTGAACACTATCTCCCATTCTGGAACCCTTAGATCACACCCTTCATGCACCTTTTCTATCCTGGACTTTAAAAAGAATTGGGCCGGGAGGTGTCTTCCCTATCTTGGTCCCTCAGCTTCTGGAGAGTCTTCCACAAACCTAAAGAAATGACAACGATAGGCTATGCTTTACGTTAAATCTGATGACCTACCCATTCATATCATAGTACAAGTATGAAATCGAAGTGGACTTCGTAATGCATCATCTTATTTTACCTTTACAAATGTTAGTTTTGGTTTAGGCTGTTTACTCCTGTTTGCTCTTTTTGCACTCTCTTGAGCAGTGCCATGATGATTGGTGATTCTGTTGTGCTTTATAAAGCTCCATTACTATATATTTGGGATGGCCTATTTTCTCTTTCCCTTACAGCCAACTATATAAGTGCTAATACAGATGAAGAAATTGGGAAGTTGGCCAGTCATAAGAACATTTGTGAACCGGGAGCTGTGGGGACCCTATTGAGGCTCTATAGGAGGCCTATGTAAAGAACATGGCTGCGGCAATAGAACATGGTGGAAGATGGCGAGATGTATTCTATACATTAAGGAACATGTGAAGCAGTTCCCAGCCAAAGGGGAAAATGCACAAATATGGCATATCATGATTTATGGTGTAACGCACAACAACACTTTAAAGATGTATGTATTTCACTGACTGAGGTGGCCACTACTGATGAATTAGCATATAAGGACAAGGTCAATAACAGTGAAGAATTAACTGGGAAGAAGAGATACGCAGAATATGTAAGGCAGAGTTTTCCTTTGAACACCCCTGTTAGTTATCTAGTAAAATGGTGAAGTATGAAGTTATGTAGATTTATATTATAACTACGTCTGAATAGTTTACCAGTGCTGGAGTATTGTGGCGCAGAATGGGATAGCGAGAGAAAAATGGAAATGCGGGTTACGTAACATATATGTAGAAACTCCCGGGCACATACTTACTAGCTGCAAAGTGTTGCTTCTCCAGTATAGGAAAGGAGATGGTAGATTCCTTAGTGCAGAATGTGGTTATACCACCGACCAGTTTTGGTCCACCATTTATATGGGGAGTTCACTGGTCATCTCTGATGCTTCATTTTATATATGGAAACAATTTTTGGAAAAATGGAAGTTCTTAGAGGAAATAGATATGTGAAGGACTGTTGTACTGTGATTGTGTTACATGATGAATGTTGCAGGTAATTTAAATTGGGAATTGATGAATTACTGTGATATTGAAATGTTTGGGTTTTAAAAATGTTTTAGGAAGTTTATATTGATTGTAAAATTGAAAAATAGGGTTTTTATTTCATTGCTTGATTGTATAATTTTATGGAAGAAAAATGTTTTTGCCCATGTTCTTGTGCTGCATAAGGCATGTAAAAGGCTGTAAAGACTTAATAAAAGAAAATAAAGAAAAATCCATGAAAACACACTAAAAAACAAACCCTAAACCCCAAAGAGTTTATTGTGGACATTGTAAGATAAGCTAACCTCAGGAGATAGCAAACAGGAGCCACAGATACACAGGAAGAATGCTCAGAATGACTACCTTTGAATAGGCCTAACATTATCAAAATGGCCTCCCATGTACCAAACAACCACTCATCTCCCACCACATAGCCCCATACCCATGGATATCTTTTCAATGTTTGCTCCAATTTCATTTATTTTGTAATGGAGAACCCCTAAAAATTCCATATGCTACTGTCACTCTTGTCCCCCAAATCTCCCTTACCATGCTACTCACTGTCATCATCATTTTGTGATGTAGGCACGTAAATGAAATCCTATATCATGTTCTAATGTTCTTTGTGTTGCTTCTTACTTCTCTACTATAGTTCAGTATAAGAGATAAATTGTCTTGCTTCTTTGGCCAAAATCAATTTTTAAAAAGTAGCAATCAATGTCATTGTATCAATTTGCTATATAATATGTTCTCTCGATATATATTCACTATGGATCATTACCACGACTCTAAAGCAAACACCATTTCAATCATAGGTCTTCTATGACAGTGGTGGCCCGGGGTATGCATTTAGCTTGGCAGCATGATGTTTTACTTGTAGTCACTGTCTAATCGGGACTTACAATCCTATTGGAATTGCAGGCCTCTGTTATCAGGTGAAAGAGTCTTTCTCCCAGATTTGATAGTAACCTACATTCCATGCTACATTCCCGGAGGTGGAATACGACATTGGACTGAACCTGTTCTGCCTTGTGTACAAGTGATCCTCTGCAGTCATTGACCTTCCCGGTAACCAAACAATCAAGTGAGACCCAAGCCCTCAAACCTAAAACCTGTACCATTACATTCCCTCGATGAATGGAAATCATCGAGGGCTTTGCACTGACCAAAATGACACACACCGTGTCCCCCCTGCTGAGAGATCCGGGTTTCTGGGGGCGCCCTGGCGTGATTCCGAACAACACCAGACATTAATTCAAACAACCTCATGCACAGCATCATCAAACCTTTCCAGGAATGGGGTAGGGAAGATTGGTAGATTCCAGACCAACTCACTAGAACCAACACTTCACAGAAACCGGAATCATTGGTGCTGGGATGCGACAGGGGGCTACTATCTCATGCAGTAACCCGCTCCTCACCTCCTTCTCACCTCCAGCTCTATGACTTGTCCAGATGGTGTCCCACAGTCAGCACTGCCCTATATCTATCCCCAGTGAGCAGCAATCCCTCTAACTCACCCACATTACCCCAATAAATCTGTACTGGAAGTTGATGAAGACCGGCTCTTAGGTTTCTGACGGCATGCTAGGACCACATTACCCGGACTGGAAGGTGATAGGTAGCGCCGATAAGATTTAGAGCTCCTGCCAAGACTGTTCCCTCACCCACCCTCAGATACACACCATAACAACTCATGAAATCAGTGAAGGCACAACATCATCTGTGCCGTGAGGCTACTTTAAAAATCCCATATAATATAACATAAGGCAGAGTCTGTAGCCAATGTAACAGAACAAAATATTTCAAAGGGTTTGGTACCAGTGTACATGATATTCTACGAATGGCCCGGGAGGTTCCTCTTACTGACGTGCAACTGTGAATGATCAGCCTGAAGAAGACCTATGTGTGATTTCCAAAAAGAGGTAAGTCCACACTGCTGTGTATTTCTGTATTTTTTGTAGAGGAGCAGATATACAAGTCATCTCTATGTTCCCACCCTCTCACCTCTGTCATACTGGAACAGCAGTAAGAGAGCACTATGTGGGACACCAGTTATCACCCTAATACCGCATCAAAGATACGAGTGACGTTATGCACTCAGGCAACCGCTTCGAAGCACCATCGCGCTGAAGTGGTGGAAGTAAGTCTGCATACACCATTGGACATCGAAGAATTATAAATAAAGTCTGACGAGAGCAGAGTGACGTCATGAAGAGAAATATAAAGATGGACTGAAAGATATTAGAATACTTAAAGGATAAAGAATTGAAGTATAAAGAGATACATGTACTCGAATAAGACACAATCATGTGCACCAAAGAAATAAGTGAAAGAGACAAAGTGTACATACGCAGAAACGCAAGATAGATGAGAGATATAGAAGCTTGCTGCAGAACGAAATATAACGCAACCAAAGCACCGTGATAGAAAAATGGACGACAGACTCCTGCAAATTAAATTACATTTACTTTATTCCAAAATGATGGCTCTGCCTGAAATCTCCCTCTTTCACGTGGCTGTGGATCAGTCATTGGAAAATTCTTGGTTATGATATGATATGAAATGATATATGACATTTATAACGCGCCTGCATGCAAGTGTTTCTAGGTCCGACAAGGCAGAGGTGTGAGAAGACAAACCATCTTACAAGGCCTTGAGTCAAGCAGATTGCACAAGCGCAGCAACGTAAATTGCAGGGGAAGGGAAGTTTGGAAACTGCAAGGGAGAGGGAAGGGGGGAGTGCAGCCAAGGCAGCGTAGTTCTGTGTAAGTGCAAGGAAGCAGGGGGCTGTGGGTAACAGTGCAGCCCCTAAGTTACAGTAGGCCCAGAGGCAGTGCTGGGGAGACTGACCATGGAGAAACCTGGCACCCAGTAGACTCTGAGGGTAGACAAGCAACTAGACTGCGCAAGAGACACGTAAGTCAGCAAGGGTTGAGAAAGAAAGCAGAGATGAAAAGCAAGGTCTTGAGCTGCTTCCAGAACTTCAGGTGGTCCGGCTCAAGTTTGAGAGAGGCAGGGGGGCCGTTCTAGAGGAAGGCACCTGCATGTTTATTATAACTGTATTTTAGTGTTCCAGAATGTGCAGATCACATTTTAAATTACACGACAAGTAAGGGAGCCACATCATTGTTTTTTGCTTGTGTCCCTCTTTATTCCTTGGTTGGGAAGGTGGCCCTCTAAAGAATCTCATTGGTGTGTAGCTCATTATAGAACCCTAAATAAATAGACAGAATTATAATGTAGTGTGCCTTGGAACGATGGAGTGATTTTGTTCTAAAGCTAGTTTTAACATGTCATTTGTTTTATGGATTGGCTGTAGCGCCTACATAACTCACGAGCAAATTGAGCACTTTCCAGATGGGGGGTTTCAGCATTGGGCTTGGCAGTTTATACAGTAGCGCAGTACTGCTGGAGGAGAGAGGATGGCAGCCTTAGACTTGGCATTTTATACAGTCCTGCAGTACTATTTTATACAGTAGCGCAGTACTGCTGGTGAAGGAAGGGTGCCAGCATTGGGCTTGGCATTTTATACAGTAGTGCAGTACTGTTAGTGAGGGGCGGGAGGCAGGATTTGTATTTGTCTGTTTGCCTGATTGAACTTGAGAGTGCACCACCTCAAGAGTTCTAAGCGCTATGACTTCTGCTGCTGAATACTGTCCCCTTTCCTGCACATTTCCACAGCCTCACCTCTAGTCACTATCAATACCTGCACCCACTGCTTCCTGTTTCAAAACTTCCTTATCTAGTGTGCTATGCATGAAGCCTCATTTACTCCCATCCAGTCTCCCACATCCCACCTGTTTTCAGACGTGGAGTGTGTGATAAAAGCAGCACCCTTATTAGTAATAAAATTAATGAGTGCACGGGGAGGGGGTGTGATGGACTCCCACCTCCCAACCAGTGAGGAGGCTCAAACGGGGTTCTTACCACACATGGAAAGACCCCATTCCGATCCCTTTCAGAGCGGGAGGCCTCCATCTTCACTTGCAGGGAACGAAGGTAAGTGCGCTCCCCACAATCCCTCCCCCACACTCCACGCATCTTTTTCACATATCTGCTGCCCTCCCCACTCCAACCCCACTTACCTGCGCCGCTCTGTTCCTTGCTGCGCCAGGAACAGTACTGTTCGGAGCGCATCTCTACTGTATGATTAGCTGCCATGGAAAGGAAGAAGAGACAATGGGCCTCATTACGACCCTGGCGCTAATGGGTTAATGGCGAAGTAAAAGGCTGCGGTGCCGTTAACCAATTAGCGCCTGATTACGAGGTCCCTTTGCGGGACCCGACCTTAACGGCTGGTCTACACCAGCCGTTAAAGTAGGGACCCGCAAAGGGACCTTGGTGCTAAGTACGGTACAGCAATTTGCGGTACCGTACTTAGCGCCTTCCCCATTCCCATTGAGCCCTAAGGGGCAAAAATGGGAATAGGGAAGGGCCATGGAGGAAGGGGGAATTACCGCCCCGCCAACCTTGTAATGTGGTGGTAATTCCCCCTTTCTCCATGGCGGAGTCGGTAAGTTACCGGCATGGACCATGGTGCTATTAGCACCATGGTTTTCAGCCTGGGTCGTAATGAGGCCCTATGTGTGGACCCTTCTCACTGTAACCTGGCAGCCATTTTCTTTGTTTACTTTTTTGTAAATATGTTTTTAATGGCTGCCTTGGAAAGCAAGAAGGGACTAGATGTAGTCCTTTTCGCACTATTCCAAGGCGGCCATTTTTGTTTCTTTGTTTTGTCAAGTTGAGAAACGAGTGTCACTCTGTTTCGCAACTCCAGAAACATTACTATTAGTACCCTGGTACAATGCGCTGGGGTACTTATTGCAAAAGAACACTCGGAGGGGGGTATTATCGTCTTCACTCAGGCTTGTAACTGATGCCCCGGGGCATCAGCTGACGAGTAATGTCCTCCCTCCTCAGCTTATATTGATTTAGCAATGGCTTACTTGACATCCTGTAGTGAGGTGTAATCCACATTATGTTTGATCCTTGTATAGCGTATCCCCTTCCTGATCCAAAGGCGGTATAGATGCCCCTGATAATAGATTGGTAAGACTCCAATAGTTATAATGTACCAAACCTATTCTCGGTGCATCTCAAACGTCAATTCTTACTAATTTACTTTCTCACCTGTTTTTTCCACCCTCCTCCTCCTTGCCCTGGTTGTTTTGTTTCATGTCAAACACACACCTGACCATTTCATCCCCCTACCACCCACACTTCTGCCACCTCTCCCCCGTTTTTTTAATGTATGTGTTCTTGTGACTATTTTATGTGCACAACTGTGATGACGCACAATTGAGGGATGTATATTTACTTGTAACAATTATCAGGATTAGCCTTGAAAATGACCTGTATGGTCAAAACACGTGAGATTGCAAATCTTGATAAACACCTAACTATGTTCTATGACTAAGGGCCTCATTACCCGGTAGGCGGTGAGCCATGGTGCTATTAGCGCCATGGCTCATGCCGGTAAAATACTGGCACCGCCTTGGCGGAAAGGGGATTTACCGCCCCATTCCAAGATTGGAGGGGCGGTAAATCCCCCTTCCGCCATTGCCCTTCCCCATTCCCATTTCTGCCCCATAGGGCTCTATGGGAATGGGGAAGGCGCTAATTACGGCACCGCAATTTTGCGGTGCCGTAATTAGCTCCGAGGTCCCTTAGCGGGTTGGATTTTAACGCCTGCAAAAAGCAGGCGTTAAATCCCCCAACCTGCAAAGGGACCTCGTAGTAAGGCGGTAGGGATTTACCGGTACCGGTATTTTACCGGTACCGGTAAATCCCTACCGCCATCCGTGTAATGAGGCCCTAAGATACCATGGGCCTCATTTCGAGTCACCCGGTCTGGAAATAACGGTGGTGGTAAACCCGCCTCCACCGTTGTTTCCAGACGAGGTAATCTTAAGTTCTGCAGGCGGTTAGCTGTCATTCCCGCCAGGTCTGACCTGGCGGGTTTAACACCACCCGCCTGCAGTCGGACGTGGAAACACCGACACCATCATGAGATGGTGCCGGTGTTTCCACTTCCCCATTCCCATTGAGTCGTACGGGACTCAATGGGAATGGGGATTTACCGAATTCCGCTTCTGGAATTTCCGGGTCACCGGGGTCGTAATGCCATGGTAATTCCGGGAATCACGGAGGCAAAATGGTAATACGAGTCCGGCGGTAACCTGCCCGAATTTCAAGCACGGTTACCGGCGGACTCGTAATGAGGCCCCATGAGTCTTTTTTGAGAGAACTGTCTCTTGGCATCAATATAGTGTCTAGCGTGAATGTGACATGCCTCAAAACCGCTACTCACATCCCCACAGCACAGAGTCCAAATTCATGTTCATTTAACACCACAGCCTTGCCCGTTTCTTCTGGCCAGGGGAGAATGCCATGGGCGACGTGGTGTGTCTTATCCGCGACCCCCTCGAGCTATTTCCGATTATGTTGGTGCTACCTCTCCACAGTAAGATGTCTTCTCTTCCCATGCAATCCTATGTCCTAGGCACCGCTGGCTCTGATATATGCAGAGTGCATTCAGGCATGCCGTGGCTGACATGACACCGCGTGATTATTTCTCAGACCTATTATATGTCATTTTGTAAATGATATATTATAGGCGAATTTCATGAGGATGAATATTGTGCACTGGTAGGTTTGTTTGGTGAATATTCAGCAGTGAACTTACGGGCAATTGGTTGGTGCCAGCAGGAGGGCAGGTGAGAATATTATTTACTGAACCCATGCCAGGTCACTGGCGCTGGCAAGAGGTGGAGGGAGAGCTCCAGGGTAATCCAATCCCAGTTTAGTATTACTAAGGAGCCATGGAAGAAGCCAGAAAAGCAAGATTCCATTTTTATTTAGGGATTTTAGAAGGAGGGTGGCGGGAGTGGGGAAGTGGCATGCGATGAAATGAAGAAGAGAGTGGTCAAAGGATGTTGGGACAACAGAGTAGGCAGAATGATTGGATGAGGAGAAAAAGAGGATATCCAATCAGTTGCCACAAGTGCGGCTCGCCAAGTTTTGACAGTGATCAGAGAAGGATGGTACTGAAATCCAGTTGCAGTGTGTGGGCTCATGGCCTCAAGCTCCCCAGAATGGGAATACTGGAATTCCAGTGGGAAGAGATGTGAGGAGGAATTCAATGTCATGAGTGAAGAAGCAGAAGGTTCTGGGGGCTTGTAGATGAGAGGAAAGTACGAGATTTGAGCGAGAATTAGAACAGTGATGTGTTCAAAAGAGGAAGGAAGTACGTCAGAGCTGCTCAGAGGGGTAGATCGGTTGGTTTTGTTGATTATGAGTCTTGCACCACCAACATTCTTAGATAGGCAATGGGAGTGGGTGCAGGTACCAGATGTAGGGTGCACAATGTCGGGGTAGCGGTGTTACGTGGGATTCTATATTTCATTGGCCCCCATCATGCGT
This sequence comes from Ambystoma mexicanum, assembly GCF_040938575.1. NCBI lineage: Eukaryota > Metazoa > Chordata > Amphibia > Caudata > Ambystomatidae > Ambystoma > Ambystoma mexicanum. The sequence goes on from NC_090922.1 coordinate 1,515,314,985, forward strand.
ATTATTTTTATTATTATTATTACTATTGTTCCTATTATTATTCATTATTATTATTATCATTATTATTATTCATTATTATTATTATCATTATTATTAGAGCTTTTTTTGTATATGTGCCTAGCTTTGGGAAGCAATGAGGCACTTGACAAATTGTAGGGGGAAGCTAACAGCAAGGGAAGCAAAGATATAGGGGGGTTTCAAATAATGGTTTGAGGCAGGCTTTAGGCTGCAAAGGATCTACGAGCAACCAAGAAAGGAAACAGGAGGGCGATTATAGCCCAGCCTTAGGTTAGGTTGAAAGGGGAGGGCTTGTCGAGGTAAGTGTTAGGGTGTAGCTCATCCTTGAAGAAGAGGGTCTTGAGCTGCTTCCTGAAATGCAGAACCAAAGGAGGAATCTGGTGTTGATGGGGAGGAGGTCCCAGAGCACGGGAGCATAGACAGAGAAGGCCTGTCTTCCGGTTCTTTTCTTCTTGCAACAGTGGTGCTCACATCTGCACATGTCCTGGCGTCTGGTGGATCGTAGGCCACCATGGATGATCAGCTTATTTTATGTTTTTATTTTTTGTATTTGTAAAGCGCACTACAGCCTAAAGGCATCGAGGCGCTGTTGCAAGAAGATGTCTTAGTTACAGGAACGCGTGGGCATGCTCGAAGCTTACAAGGAGCATGACCTACTCATAGTAAAATGGAGGGCAGGTACATGGAGATGTAGAGTGCTTCTAGTGGGGTAGCTTCAGGAATTCAGGGTGACAGCCGCACAGAAGATGCCGCAGGATTTGAAGATGTGTGCTTGCTGCAGGAGCCAGTGCAGTGTGATGGGGGTCAGGGTGATGTTGTCAACATCTCAGAGTCCTGTGATGAATACGTCTGATGATGTCCGACCAAGAGCCAAGTGCACGTATTTGCAGCGTTGCATCATAGTGCTATGAAGCCACTGCACTGCACTGCACCACGTCTCAGGGAATGGTTTGCAATGCATCTGATATACATATCAAAGCCGGGCAAAGAGGCTGTGCTCCATGAGGTGCACACGAGGGACCTGATAAGTATTAATATGATGTGTCAGCAAGTAGGAAATGCAAGAAGGTCTTGTGGGCCTAGAAAGGACAGGGGGTCTCCATCCCTGCATTTGCTTTCGGAAAGCAGCCAGTATTGCGACCACTGTCCACTAAAGGCACAGGAATTGTAATGTATTAAAATACTTCATGGGTAAGCCTCTGGTGACTGGTACCTGCGCCAAACAACATTGCCAGTAGCTGCCCAGAAAATAGAAACTGTCCTGTGTGGACATTTCCATTTTGGGTATGGCTGCCACGTGACCCGAGGAGTTGGCATATGTGCTTTGAGACAGCGCTAGCGCTTCACAATCAGTGCAACTTTGAATTGCTAATTGCAAGCAAAGGGGGGGGCATGCTAGTTATTGGCCTCTCAAGTCCGTAGACAAAGACACATGCCGGCTTAATATGTACCAAGCCCTTATCTAACAGGTGGAATGTTTAAATACCAGTTCCCAAGCAGTAGAAAGTCGTTCTCTTTACAAGCAGTTCATTTATTTTATTTTCTAAGCATTGAGTGAAACACCTAGACAATGGCCACCAACTGTTTATTTAGCTCATTGATGCATCTAGCTCTCAATACAGAACTGTGCTTGCTGAGTCAATGTGAGTACAAGCTGTCCCCCTGGATGGATGGGCTTGCTGAGTCCATGTGAGTACAAGCTGTCCGCCTGGATGGATGAGCTTGCTGAGTCAATGTGAGTACAAGCTGTCCCCCTGGATGGATGGGCTTGCTGAGTCAATGTGAGTACAAGCTGTACCCCTGGATGGATGGGCTTGCTGAGTCAATGTGAGTACAAGCTGTCCCCCTGGATGGATGGGCTTGCTGAGTCAATGTGAGTACAAGCTGTACCCCTGGATGGATGGGCTTGCTGAGTCAATGTGAGTACAAGCTGTCCACCTGGATGGATGGGCTTGCTGAGTCAATGTGAGTACAACCTGTCCCCCTGGATGGATGGGCTTGCTGAGTCAATGTGAAACAAGCTGTCCCCCTGGATGGATGGGCTTGCTGAGTCAATGTGAGTACAAGCTGTCCCCCTGGATGGATGGGCTTGCTGAGTCCATGTGAGTACAAGCTGTCCCCCTGGATGGATGGGCTTGCACGCCGGTGCGTCATCCTGCAAAGGGAAGGCCAGACCATTTCAACATGGCTACCATGGATATAAAAAAGCAGCCGAGGGCAAGTCCCTCCTCACTAGCCATTGCAGCGTTGAGGGATAAGTAGGAGAGTGGGTGGAGTACAGAAGTTATACAGTCAGGTAAGTTCAGGCATGGAGCAGGAGGGAGCAGGGAGAGGTTTACGGTGGGAACAGCTGCAGCAGGAACTAGGTGAAGGAGACTTGAGTGCTGGCAAACAGTAACCAGTCCTTTGGAATGCAAGCATTTACCGGGGATTCAGCCTTTGTGGAGGCACTAGTTTGATGGTTCAACATGAGGCCCATTCTATCAGCAAAAGCCCATCCTTCAAGGTTGGTGTAGAAAGTTTAATTACGGAAAAAGCTATATTTTAAGAAACAATCATCACCACTCCAAAAGGAGCTGAAAGCAATGTGTTCTTATTTTAATCTGGACAACACACCCATTTCCTTGTACAAATCACACTAAGGGCCCGATTCATGGAATTATTTGTGCGTAAAAAGCAGGATTTCCATGACAAACTACCTGCGGAATCCCACCTGTCGATTTGTGGAATCGACTGGGCATCATATTTTGCGACTTTCATGGACTACCAGCAGGATCCATGCATGTAATAATATCCAATCTGCTATGCTCGACAAACTTAACACTCTACAAAATAAAATCCTTGCCCATCAACAGGCACTCAGCCACCACATTTCTAAATTACAAAGTTGCACTGCTGGTGACTCCCCTCCCTTCGCTTTCAAGGAAAGGAGCGAACCGGAAGTCATCACCCTCCTCAAATCAAACAAAACCTCCTTTTGCAAAGGGGACGCATGTCCGGCTTAACCTATTAAAGATTGCGCCCTTACCCTTGCCCCATTCCTTACAGCCTTCATTAATACCTCCTTCCAGTCAGGCCATGTCCCTAGTGGTCTCGAGGAAGCATGAGTACGCCTTCTCCTCAAAAACCAGCACTTGGCCCAACTGTCCCAGGGAATTATGGACCCATTACGTCGGCCCCATTCCTAATAAAAATTCTCCACAAGGCAGCCTATTTGCAAGTCCATAAATTCCTCAAGGCAAACAACATGCTCGGCCTATGGCAGTCGCGGTTCCGTCCGGGACATGGCACCGAATCGGCACTATTGGACCTAAAAAATGAAATGGATGATTTCAAGAGATGTGGGCAAACCTTCTCTCCTTCTGCTCCTAGATTTGTCCACAGGTTTTGACTTGGTGGATCATAATACCCTTTGTCATTATCTCTCTTCCACTGCCAACTTCTCCACTAAGGCCATTGCTTGGATCACCTCGTTTCTCCAAGAAAGGGGTATGAAAGTCTTTTCCGACTCAGCCTGTGCCCACCCAAGCAACTTACAATGTGGAGTCCCACAGGGATCGTGCATCTCACCTACCCTCTATGACCTGTTTACAAGGCCACTTTTCCACATTTTGGATGCCTTGGGCATCACATACACTAATTATGCTGATGACACACAGGACCTCATCCCTCCGACCAGTGACTATGAGGCTGACATGGCAACCCTTAAGTCCATATATTCCACCATCCAAACATGGATGGCAGAATACTGGTTATGCCTAAACTTTGGGAAAAAAAAAACATTCTGCTGATCACCTGTTACCCTCAGGAAACTGGACAAACAATACAGTTCCTTCACGATTGACAACTTTCCCTTCCAAGTATTGCAAGCTGTTAAGACCTTGGGGGTCTACCTGGTATCTGCCCTCTCCATGAACAGGCAGGTCAATGCCATTGCATCTACCTCAGCCTACCATTCTAAATTGCTTAGCGCAGCTAGACCCATTCTATCAGAACAGAACGGTCTCACGATTGCGAGAGCAATTTTTGGATCTCGGCTGGATTATTACAATGCCCTCTTTGTAGGGACATCAGCAAAAAATATCACCATACTCCAAACTGTCCAGAGTAATGCCCTTAGGGCTGCCACTACGTAGTAAACAAGAGTCATGTCAGCGGAAAGCAAAATATTAATTCACTTCAAGGACATCGTCCTACCGTTAAAGAGAAAGAAACAGCACTGCTGGTCATAAGTCAGATCACCATACGTCAATCAACACATGATAAAAGATAACATGTTTATTAAATTACTTATAAATTTATTTCAAAAAGTTTAAAAAGGTATTAAATAGTCTACAATACTTGTGCAATACACAAAATTGTATCGTACAATTACAGAGATAAAGAAATAAAGTGCATACTGCGGTAAGGTGCTAGTGCCAATTGTGAACCTCGAGGTGATATCAACGGGAAATAAATCGATCGTAATAAATCCCGATGATAAACACAAGGATGACTCGAGTGCATCCCTAGATGAGTGAAGGGGATCACTCGACCGGGGAAACCCACAGTGACCCAGAAATAATTGGAATGTGTAAATAGCAAATGTCTATTAATGACACATTCCACACAATGCAAAGAGTCAAAATCGAATCAATTATAATAATAAGCAAACAAGAGGACCAATAGCTAGAAAAAACTCAATACCAGAGTAAAAACACATCTAAAACATATACACATAGTAATACAAGTTTGGGATGCTATGTGTCTGCCACTGGCATCTCCAAGAGGGAGCACATCCCGGACACAAGGTAGCAGGTTCACTGACTCCCCATTAAAGAGAGGATAGTCTTTAAAACTCTCGCCCTGATGCATAAATGTGTCCATAACTTGACATTGTGGTACCTTGCTCAAAGAATGGTGAAGCCTACATCATCCAGACCCACATGAACTGCCTATACCAAAAGGATATCCATTCCTTAAACACAGAGAATTTGTGCAGACGGCTCCAGCTTCCCAGTCTTGGCAGCGACTCATTGGAACTCATTACCCCCTTACATTAGGAGTATTGAGTTGCATCTAACCTTCAGAAAAGCAATACAAACTATGTTCTTTGTTTAAATTGTTCCTGGTGCTATTGTCCCATGTAGACTGCATGTTCCTTTCTTTTTTTTTTTTTTTTTTATTTTAATTGTAACAATTAGTTTACAAATAAACTTCAATTACAATAGACAATGAACAAACAATCTTGCTTTCACATACATAAACAAGGATCCGGAGTAGGGCAAGAGAAATAAGAGAAACAAGAGAACAAGGACAACACAAGGAAATTACAGTCTTTCAGTGATAATCATTTGATGCAGAAAGGAGAGGAAATCTTTCTGATTAACACTGGTCCTCATTCAAAATATGTTCCACTAAATCGCAAACTGCACATGTCAGTGGCACATTTGATCCAGATAGTATGTAGTACCACCATTTGTCCATGTCCTTGTCAATTGGAGCAAAAGCACCCAAGTAGCGGGTTCGATGTTCCTTAATTTTTGGGCATTCAATAACTAGGTGTTTTACAGATTCAACTGTGGTTTCACAAAACCTACAAAGATTATTCACAATTTTGGATGCATGTCGTCTCCATAGAATTTCCTTTGTTGTGTGTGCATTCAGCCGTAGTCTCAAAAATTGATTGCGGTGTTTCCTTGAAGGGAATTTTTGTAGGTATCTTGGTAGGTGGTCCAGACAATTTGTTAGAGAGCCTAGGTCGATCGACGTAGATAGGAGATTTCTTCGTTCTAAGTTCTCTATCCAATTCCATTTCCTTAGTTTTTGTTTCGCAATTTGGGGAGTGTCTATCAAGGTTTCCCACGTTACATCAGCAGTAACCAAAATCTGTTTTAGGCCATTAGTCCAATTTTGTGTAATGCTACAGTGTTGTTGATGGATCATATTTGCAAAAATTTTGTAAGCCGGAGCCTGGTCCTTTAGTGACATCTTTCGGAGCATGGCTAGAGATTACCAGACAACTATGTTATGCATTGATTCAAGTCCGAGTTTGTGTCTGATAGAAATCATAGAGACACCTTTTGGTAGTTTGAGAATGCGTCTCCAGAAGAGACCTTCAAGGGTTGGCCATATCTGATAATCTAAGTTCCATCCAGCCTCCGCTCCAAATGTGATTGAGGGAATGACCTTTTGTGTGTAGAAGGTTAGTACAGGTTTGAGGGTAAATTTCCCATATTCAGCATGTAACTTCGATCCTTGTAATGCAAATGTCAACATACGTTGTTTCAGGTCGCAGATCCACCCATGCTCTCTTATTGAGATGTTATAGACGATGCCTAGATATCTGATAGATGATACAGGTTGGATCTGAAGTACATCAAGGTTCCAACTAAAGTTCTTTGTTAATCTTTTGGATGTAGTTCCGATCGACATGACCTTTGTTTTTTCTACATTGATTTGCAGCGAATTGTCTGATAGATAGCTTTCCAATGCATATAATCGTCTCTGGAGTCCAATCGGTGTTGCATCTAATAGGACAATATCATCTGCATAAATTATCCAGCTTCTGCTATGGTTGTCTATCCTCGGGGGGAAAAAGCGTGTCTGTGTAAATGCTTCAGATATATCGGATATGAAGAGTTTGAATAACAGGGCAGCTAAGGGGCATCCCTTTTTGACTCCTTTATTCGTTCTTATTTTATCAGTCAGCTCACCTGCTTCGTTGATTCACACTCTAACTGAGGTATCTTTGTGGAGAGCCATTATCGGCTGCAGTAATTCAGATGGACACGACCAGTTTGTCAGTTTTTTCCACAATTTTGTTCGATCTAAGGAATCAAAAGCCTGTTTCATATCAATAAAGGCAAGAAAGAGATTCTTGCCTTGTTGTAGGGCATTTAATTTCAGCAGGTTTAGTATAGTTAAGTTCACTTCTGTTTCTACGCCTTTGGTGAAACCTGTCTGACGTAAGTCGAAGTGACCAGAACACATTGCCCACTTTGACAGCTTCTGTTGTAGGAAGGATGCAAATATCTTCCCCAGGATATCTAAAAGAGCAATTGGTCGATAGTTGGCCGGATCGTCGCGGCATCCTTTCTTAAAAATGGGAACTATGATGGCTGAGTTCCAAGATTTAGGTATCATTTTTGTTGCTGCAATTGTTAGGAATAAATGGAAAATGAAGGTTGTCCACAGCTCGTTGTTTGCTTTCAGTGTGACATTGGAAAGGCCATCGGGTCCAGCGGCTCGCAAATTTTTTAGATGTCGAATTGCTATTGATATATCTTCTTTTGATTCGATTACATTCCAAGACTGGACTTCGTCAAGTCTTTCATCGCTCAGCTGGTGTTCGTTGCTCCCAAAAACTTTGGCAAAGTGCTGTTCCCAAGTGGCCTTGGAGATACCATGATGGGTCTTCGCCTGCTGGAATATTGTTTTATTATTTATGATGTTCCATAAGTCCTTTGTTTGGTGTCAGATAATGAGCTTCAGAATCCGTTCACCTCTTTCTTGATCTCTCATCATTTTGAAGCATTTCAACCAGTTTCGATACTGTGTCTTTAGATGTTTCCTTTGCAGCAATTTATTCGGATCTGGCTCTTTATTTAATTTCCTGAGATCATGGTGTAGTTGTTTTTTTTTAAGAGACACCATTGTACTAAATTCATATTTCTTTTGCTAAGAACAGCAATTCGGATGTTTGAACTTGATTTGAAAGTCTACTATCAGCGCAGGATAGTTTAGTTTGTCGCATACAGCTGTCTCCTCTGAGATTATCATTTCGTTTAATTTCCGCAATTGCTTACTATTTATTTTAAGTCTGTTGCCTCTTTGGTTCACTTCAATTGGTTGGTTGAAGATCTCTGCATTTCTGGGGGAATATTCCTTTAGAGTTAGTTCAAGTGGATTATGGTCACTGCTTGATGATTTTAAGACGTTCAGCTGCAGAATTTCATTTAGCATTGTATTTGATGCCCAAATGTAATCAATGATTTTTTTTGAGCCATCACGCTGCCAAGTAATATTCGGTGGACGGCCGCCTTTGGTTTGACCGTTGAGCATATGGCAGTTCCTAGCAATCATGGCTGAATGAAATTGATAGCCTCTGCATGTCGAGTAAGCTTGGTGCTTGAAATTTTTCATTATCAAATTCTCATCAAACCACGAGAAATTCAAGTCTCCACATAATATGACTTGTAGGTCAGACCATAATTCCATGTTATCATCAATCAATTTTGTAATTGATTGAATGAAATGAGATGAGGATATCATGGCTGAGTTCCAATAGGTGTTGAGAATTAGTAGATGATGGAATGGTACATTTGATCTCTGGCTGTTTTGAAGGATTAATCCTTGTACAAACAAGTTTGGAGAAAATGATTTTAAGATCTCCCAGCCTGACGCGTTATTTATCATAGTCAGAAGACCAGAGAACGGACGACCGAATTGATTTTTCCCAGCCGGGTTTAATATGGTTGAATATCCTTCTCTGGACGGCGCCTCCCGCAGCCATGTTTCCTGGAGACAAACTGCGAAGTTGGTTTTCATCGAGATGTCGCAGTTCTGGAACAAATGCCGGAAACCTCTAGTGTTCCATGATATAAGGCCAATTCCATCCTCCTTAGTTCGCAATAGCTAAGTTCTATTCGAACGGGTTTGTGTTGGAGGTTGGGAAGAGATGTTTTGGTTACTGGCTGTTCTTTCTTAGATGTTAAATTGTTTCCTTAACGCCTCACGACGTTGCTCATGGGTTTGCTCGCCAGCAGCTGACACTGCTTTTCTGAAGCCATCTCTTCGATGTTTTGTTTCCAATGTCAGATCAAATCCGTAAGACAACAGCTCGTCTTTTGCAGCAAGCAAGGTATTTTCTACTGCTTGGGAAGCGATATGTAGATAGACCATATCTAGGGGGTCCTCGTTGATGTATTCCACAATGGCTATGTCGTTTGACGTTATTGTTCTCAATGACGGAAAGTTGTGTAGCAATTGCATTACATTTCTGCGATTCAAATTAACTTAATTTGCATCTGTGAAGATGTTCTCGAGCCTAAGTCTCCATAGTTTTTGTTCTAGTCTAGATTTCGCAGACGCAGTTGCTTTAGGATTCAGTTGTTTTTGCTTTTCCCATTGGGCTGCCGTCATCTTAGGATTTAATTTGACGGAGGTCAGTTTTTTTCCTTGAGCTTCAGCATTTTCTTCTTTTCTACTGTAGATTTGTGAATTCACGTTTGGGCAATTTTGATTTGCATTTACGCAAGTTTTCTTTCTTTCTCCTTCGTCAGGTATTTCCATTTGGTGGATTTTTCTCCGGCCTTGAGGAAGATTCATGGCCGAGCGGTGGAGTTCTTCTTCTTGTATTGACTGTTGCAATTCGTCAGATTCAGCTGAGTATGTGGACAGATCACATAAATCAGTAACACTTACAACAGATTTCTTTGAGCTAGTGTTAGAATCCACTCTTCGTCTTTTATTTGGATTAGGAAGATCTAGCACGCTTATTTTAGTTATTTCTTTCAGCATGGACTTGCAAACAGGTACACTCTCATTCTCATCCTGTTTATCGTTTGGTGTATTGCGGGAGAACAGACCCAACTTATGAGGAGTAGAAAGATTTCTCACAAACTGTTTTGTTTTATTTCTGACATTGTTCATTTTATTTTGCTGCTTATTTGTTGAATGTATTTTGGCTGGAGCTTTTATAGATTTTTCACCTTGTTTAGATGTAATCAAAGGAACAAACAGTTTTGCTGTTCCAGTAAAAATGTCAAATGAAGTAACGGGACCTTTGGAACTCGGTGCAGCTGTGTGGTTTGGGAGTTGAACTTCCACCGCTATTGCTTCAAGTGGGTTGATTTTAGAATGGTCTGATCTGGACTCTTCGTATGGTTTATTTACGAGAGTACTGTTTGACTCTTTTTCAGCTGTAGAAGTCAAATGTGGGACAGCAATCACAGTGTTTTCTCTGTTCGCTTTGTCCAGTACAGGTGTCTCTAAGTTCTTTCCTGGGACAGTTGTATGCTTAGATCTGTCAGGCGAACTGCATTGGTCTATCTTTTCCCTAGTTTTCGCATTTAGTTTCTCTGTGCGATATAGGGGTCTCTCATTAGGAGGATGTTCCATGTCTCCTCTTATTTCTGGAAAATGAGTGGCGACACCACTTGATGATTTCTAAAATCGCCTCCATTTGGTCGTTTTTGTCTGTGTGGTCCTTCATAGCAATGTCACCAAGGCGGTTTTGCCATTGAAATGAGATTTCTGCTTCCCGTTCAACTCTTGACATTAAATGAGCGTTGTTTTGTTCCAATGACGAGATTTTATTTGTCAAATTATGTAGCAAGGCATTTTGATCTTTCACAGTCTCATTTACTTGTTCCATGAGTTTGATAAAAGGAATCAAAGCCAATGATGTTGCCTCCAGGACATTGTTATGAATTTGAATTCCAGCTGCAACTGATAAATTCTCTTTTGAATGATGAACAGATTCAGATTCAAGGTTTGACTGTTCATCGTGTCTACTAGTGCAACATTCATTTCCTGTCACTTGCTGTGCTTGCTGCAGTACTTTGGTACTGCAGTGAAATCGTAAGTTTTCAGTCGGTTCCTTTGAGGAGCTTGATTGTGATTTTCTTTTAAAAGTAGCATCAGTATTTTGGATATTCTGAGACTCTTTTCGATGGGGTGTACTTGTCCAAGATTTAAGCCTGCCATTAGGATCTTGCGCGAACTTCCCTCCTTTTTCGCTATTTGCCAACAGCATTTTTGTTGGAAGCTAAACATTTTGTGGGACCGTAGAGAAGCTGTGTATTAATTTGTTTTTAACTGCTTGATAGTCCGCAGTCAGCCTCTCCGTTAGCCGCGCTTCGCGTCCTGCTAAGTCTATCTCAAGACTTTTTTGTGGTTTTTTGTAGAAGGGCCCGACATAAGGAAAGGCAGCAAAGGCGCTGGTGGAAGGGAGTCGAGCTGGCATGAAACATCTCTTCCACAATCGTCTGCCTCAATTCGAGCCATCGTAGTCTCAGCAGCAACTCTGCTGTCTGTAGGGCTATGTGTATCATCGTTGTTTAAAGGCGGGACGAAGGAAAAGTTTGTTTGGTTCCCTGAACCATTTGGTAGTTTTAGAGCCAAGAGTTCAGTATCTGTAACATCAAACGGAGATAGAAAGGAGGCAGTATCGATTTCGATCATCGCCAATGGCACAGGTGGCATAGGTAGATGATGATCTATTATCACAGATACCGCTATATTTCGGTCACGATCGAGTGGGGCTGTATTTAAGGACATCTCATCCACAGTCTCACTGCGCACACCACCCCGCATATTTGATTGGGAACCTTCAGGTGAAGAGTCGGGCAGCATGGTCTGTGTTGCTCGATTGATTTCATCTATGTATGCCTGGGACGGCAGCTGATTTAAGGTTTTATTCACGTCCGATCTTAGGAGATTTTCCGCTTGGTTGGTCATTATGTCAGCAGTGACATGTCCGACTGTTTCAGACAGGAGTACATAGGATTTCACATTCGAGTACTGCAATGTCAATGCTTTAGTCGGAACATCGACCAACACCATTTCATCAAGATTCGCAACAGCTGGGGCAGCATTCAAGTCGACATTCGAGTCGGCCTTATTTATGCTCATTATAGAAACTCGCGAAAGACAGCGAGGCGGACTTGCGATGGTAAGTTGTACTGGATTAGGCAGGGAAGGAAGGGAGGAAAAGGGGTAAGCGGAGGAGGGGGAGGAAAGACGAGGTGTGTCTGCCTCAGCAGACAAGCAGGACAGTGGGGTCAGTTGAGCAAGTGTGGGATGCGGGGGTCGAGCAACAGTATTCGCGCCAGCTGATGAAGTGGGAGCATCGGCCGCAAACGACAGCTCGGACCTATTTCGAGCGTTCAAAGTTGTTTGCCGCGTTTGCGGCCGTACATCAATAACCATACTTTCCTCTTACCAGTAATCCGGCAATTTTATGCCTTACGTCGGCAGTCGCCGATGTAGGCGGACTGGAGGCTGACTGGACTCAGCTCCGGAGTCCGTTCCGCGCTCCGCGCTCTGGAGGGCGTTTTAAACTGAATGTCAGTAAAGAGAGAAAGAGGACTGAACACGTAGTGCAGCTCCTCGCAGCGACTGCTCACTCTCCAAAAAACAGCAAGGACTGGAGGCTGACTGGACTCAGCTCCGGACTCCGCACCGTGCTCCGCGCTCTGGAGGGCGTTTTAAACTGAATGTCAGTAAAGAGAGAAAGAGGACTGAACACGTAGTGCAGCTCGTCGCAGCGACTGCTCACTCTCCGAAAAACAGCAAGGACTGGAGGCTGACTGGACTCAGCTCCGGACTCCGCGCCGCGCTCCGCGCTCTGGAGGGCATTTTAAACTGAATGTCAGTAAAGAGAGAAAGAGGACTGAACACGTAGTGCAGCTCCTCGCAGCGACTGCTCACTCTCCAAAAAACAGCAAGGACTGGAGGCTGACTGGACTCAGCTCCGGACTCCGTGCCGGTATCTGTAGTCCTCTTCAACGTTAAACCGGCAAAAAAAGTTCCTTTCTATTTATGATGTAACTCTCATTGTAATTGCATGACAAGCCAGAACTGTAGCCACCATTGTATGTGCTCCTCTATTTAGCATCATTCATTTTGTTTCACGATCACTGTAACCATGAGCTAAGTAACCCTCCTGCAACTAAGACAAATTCCTGCAACAGTGCATTGCTGCCCTTGGGCTGCTAGTGCGCTTTACAAATATAAATAAATAAATCTCTGTGAGTGTCCAAGTGCCTTGAGCAAGAGACCACGCAGGGTGTGGGCGAGGCCTACGCAGAGGGCTGATTAGTGGGCAGATCACAGAAAATGGTGAACAACATGCCAAAATGTGGGTGTTATGAGGGACGGCATGCATGCAGTCCATGGCACGCCCAAAAGTGCGCACAACAAATCGTATTTATGGATGTGACCGCGCAACCTCTCACCTGCAAAATGCCCATGCAAAGCCATCAAACTCTCTCCCACGCAAAAGCAGGCGGACAGACTTGCACGGAGGATACGCAACTTTGGATGTGAGTTTGCATGTCAGATTTAGGGGTGCATGCACGCAGACAGGAACCCGATCATAGTAGGGGTGCACATACGCAGCATAGCGGGGTGCGGCAACAGTTCACAGAGGTTTGCACACAGATTTTCCCAAATAATAACCATGTTACGATAAACCCTATGCATGTTGTCGTGGTGCCGGTGACAGTTGTAGAGGACACTGGCCAGAGTGTCCGAGGTGCAGGCCTGCTTGTGAGGGACCCCACGCAATATATACAGAGTGAATGCATGCCTGTTTGGGGAGCACACAAATGTAGATGTGGCTATTTTGGCTTTGTGTGGGGGCGTATCAGGGGCGTTCCAGCTGCAACTTGCAAATACAGTTCATTTGCATTAGGTATTTCATAAATATGCAAAGTGCGCATTGGAACTACTGCGCACCGGTTTGCGCAGCATTGTACTCGGTGTGAAGGCCTAGCGGGATAAATACATACTTTTCCATAAATCGTGACCTAAGTGTTTCTAATGTACTTTCTATACCATGATTCGAGTGTGGTAAATGGTGTTCTCTTTGGTCACCAGAATATTGTGTGCCCACTTCAGGCAGTTTGAGGATTTCTGTAGAAAACTGAAGAACACAGGAATTGGCACAAACAAGAAGGCCACATGAGCTGGCATCGTCCATAGCCCCCCTCCAGACCCCCTCTTTGCATTCCCTTTAAATAACGCACACCATCCATAACTGCTGTCTGCTTCACACATCTGTTGTTATTATGTCTGCATCTGTTTAGGCTTCAGTTACTGATGTATTCAGTTCGTAAGCTTACATTGAACCAATGCACCAAACCCTTCTGATTATATTCATGAAGTTTCTCACATGTGATCCGCAGGGATCCACCCGCTTATCTCCTAGTGAGATTCACGGAGGTAACGGGGTACTGCTGATTGTTCTTCCATCCAGCATCTTCTTAACAGTCCTAGACAAACTAGCTTAAAAAGGCTTCATGAAGGGGGAGAAATCTTAGCTGAAATGGAGTGATCAGAAGAGACTGGGGGAGAGCTAGTAATAGGCAATGGAGTCTTGTGCATCTGTGGATGGTATCCGAGTAGGACTGCACATTAAACTCTGTAGTAATAGCTCAGCAGATTAATGCACCTACCGCAGAGATCTATGTGTAACCTATAGCGCCCCCTGTTTGAAATTGGGTAAGAACTCAGCCTTTCCTTCCTTAGAATTTGATCAAATTAGTAAGGTTGAACTAGGGAACTGTAAGATCGAATGTCAACCCAGAAGAGTCAGTCATGCCTGTGTAGACTCTGATGTTCCTTGAAGGAATACCATGTAGTCACTAGGAGTGCAGTGCCATGAGCTCTGTCCCTTCGTTAAACACATAACATAGATTTACAGTAAGAGGCCAATTCTCAGATTTGTTTGACTGTGGTTCATATACCCGAATTTCCCAGAGCATTTAACAAAAAAAAAAAAAACTATAGTTGAACCGGTCACAGTTAAACATTGTTTTAAAGCTGCCTCGGAGAGTTCTCTTAGTAATTGAATTGATAGTATTTGTTGATTACATCCATTAGTGGAGTTGGACAATCCGTAGCAATTGCAATTTTCAAAATAAAGATAGATAGCTTCTCTCTCCACCATCGGTTGAATACAATTCTCATTGTTCCATTTGGGGCCCCCGTGGGTGAACCCCCTCTGAACTTTGCCACCATTATATCGCTTTTGATTAATTCAATACCGCTTTTTCCTGTGGTGGATTCAGATCTGTTTCTTGTCAGCTTTTCTCTCCTTGCAAAAGTGTCAAGTTATGTATCTGGAAGGTTTCTCTGGACTGGTGACCAAGTTTGATGTCATTTCATCAGAAGACATTGACAAAGGAAACATTGGGTGACTAGAGGGTCAAACCCCACACCGTCTAGAGTGGGGGGTACAGTACTATTTACCTCCACTCCTCATATTTCTGAGCTAACAGAGCCAACATAATTGGAAGGGGTGTCGCCTGGTTTCCTGTCGCAACTTCTCAATGCATTTTATTTTACAAAACATAAATAACAATTTGTGTTATTGTATAGTGTGCTATCTCAGGGCCAGCCTGTTGTTGACAACTAACTTACAATCTGATCTAGTGAATGCGTTCCGTAATGCGTTCCATGTTCACTGTTGTGTGTACAATGTTGTTTTTTTCATGTGCAATAACATAAATTGAAATGCATATTAATAAGTATGAAAGCCACAAGATAGCACAATTTGTTAAGCACTTGTAGCAGCGATCTGTATGTCAGATCTTAGTTGCAGCTGGATATACAGTCTTTTCATCTATAGTTGTTTCATCAGGTGATGTTCATCGAAAAATGTTCATTGAAAGATGTTTCCATCCAAAAATCTTTCAAAGAACATTTTCTTTTCCGAAAATAGATGTATGGATGTTTGGATGGGGACAAGGGTTCAATTTTGAAAACAGGAGTTTGGGGGGAACCCCAATAAAAAACAAAAACTACACAAGTTAGATGGAGCTGTGCAGTGCTGAAATACATTATAACTGTATTGAATAGATTTCAGCACTGGACAGCTCCCTCTGCCTTGTGTAGTAGTAGCGATTAATTTCAGGAAGGGGGAATTTTGTTCTAAAGGGGCAGTTGGGGAGGGGCATTAAAAATAAAATAAAAGTCTCAAGTGGACTCCCTGACACTACACAAGTAAGAGGGAGCTGTCCAGGCCTGGATTAGATTGTTATGTTTTGCAATAGACTTCAGTACTGGACATCTCTCTGTAATGTTATAACGTTATGCATGTTTCAGCAATTTTCTATCCAATAAATGAAAAGTGTTTATATAACAAAACTATATTTGGAGAAAGGGTTTCGATGTAGAAACACTTTCCACTTGATGTATGGAAAGCCGTTGAAACATCGTTCACTAAAAAATGTTTGATGTAACATCACCTCGATGTACATTTTTCGATGCAAAGACATGTAACCTAGCAGATGTCCTGTCACTGAGATAGATACAGTTGAATATGTTCACTTTGGTTGCAACATTATATAGGATGGGTATACCTAACCCATCCTATTTTTTAGGATTCTGCAATGTCCAAAATCCCCCTCCCTTTCTACACAAACACTGGGCAGAGGAAGAGGGTGACTGAGAGTAACAAGACTTACTCATATACATCAGACTAGTCATGTCCCGCTAATGGGGTCAGGCAACGTCAGGCAGTTGACTTTAAGTGCATACACCTGATACCAATTATCTCTCCTCACACGGATGAAAGGCAGAACATAGAGACACACTCTGGGCAAGGAGGAACACAAGTAAGCTCAGAACATTTGTGTCAAAGCCAAACCTACTGGAGCAGAGGGACGGACCAAGGGACAAGAGCAGCGGGTCGAGAGCCCCAGGAGTTCCCTACAGAAGGTTGTTGCCTCCAAAAAGCCATGAATGACAGATCCCAAAGCAGAAGGCTGCATTGTGTTTCAAGGACATCCGCAACCCTCCCGGGTGAAGGGCAGAGTTGGGGAGGTGAGGCCAAGCCTGTGGTACTAACCTTGACTCGTGAATTGGAAAACTGTAAAGACAAGAAAGAAACGCAAAGAAACAGTGAGTTGGCAAGCGAATGTAGAGACCGGTGTGTGCTAGGGAAAGATTGAAGTTGCAACATTATATCACTAGTGAGGACTACATACATGTGGATGACACACAAAGAAAGGCAGACTTTGAATTAATGAAAGCTGTGAAATCCAGCGATATAGATTAACAGAGTGGTCCGGCAAAAGGAAGTAGCGCACTCAAAAGGTGAATTGTTTGTAAAAGCGATAAAGTGAATTAACTGTAAAAGCGAATTGATCAGAATTAACCCTGAGAGAAGGGGAGAGTAAAAAGCTGAACATTGAACTTTGAGTCAAAGTGATCCTGTGGAGGTCTGTAGAGAAAGCCACGCACATCCCCAAACAGTCTGAGCCCGAATGAGGGAGACGTGAAGTGTAATAGGTTTGGGGAAGGTGTGGGATGTATTTACCCATGCATCCGAGCCCTACCTCAAAACTGTGCAGTACTGACATGAAAACATCATGATGGCCAGAGCTTCCCAGAAAATGCACAGGGAAATGCATGAAGAATAGACTGCCACTCATTTTGGCCGATGTTATGGGCACAGAAGGACACTGCCTAAAACCACCATTGGACTACCCACACAGTAGTCTGAAACCATTGGGAATGGCAATGCTGATTGCCAAAAGCAAACCCATAACTGTGGAGAATTCATTTTCTTAAATCCCAAAAAGGGGTGCAGTACCAGTACTCACCACTATCCAAAAGCCGGCGTTTTAAAACCACCAGATTTTACTTTTTGGTAGAAAACTGAATAAATGAACCCAAAACATGCCAAAGAAAGACTTACTTAGAGGTGGATCCAATGTAAAGTTATATTCTGAAGTGACTTGAAGGTTTATAACAAGACTGGCTGAGCTGTGGATTTCAGCAATTTAAGTAAATTTGGACTGAAAGACATTAAAAATCTAAATGTTTAAATTGACTGAGTGACCTACTTCTGAGTGTCACATAGGTTGCAATTGTTTAAATGTCATAGTTTTAAACTTAGAATCAGCATTCTAGCTGCATATGTAAACATTGTCTTGACTTAAACTGGGGAACAAAAAGTGACATTTTATCTGAAACCTGGCTTAAGGAACTGAATTCTGCCCACCAGCCACCCCCATCAGGAGTGAAACTTGAGTCACAGCTGTGTTCCCAGGCCTAGCTGCCCTTTTGCTGCTCACACCAAAAGGGATATGACACTTCCCTGATTGAATTACCTGGGCTCTGCAGGAAATTGAATAAAGCCCTGTCTTGACTCAGGCAAATGTTTTATTGGCGGCAGTCGTAAAAGTAGCTTCCTCCTGAAGCAAAGGGGAGGGGCACTGCCTGTGAGAGCAAGCTGGCTTGGCAGAACTGGAAAAACCAGAAATTCAACCTTGTGCTGGAGGAAAACCACACCCCTTTGGGGCCAGAACATAACTCTAAAAAGATGAATAACTCATAGTACGGACTTGTGAAAATTATTTAAATGATACCATAATTCTTGTGATTTTTCTGCCCACATTTTAAGAGGTTTTAGAACCGGTGGCATGTTCAGGGGAGTTTTAGCGGAAAAGAGGATATTACTCAAAATGTGTGCATGTGAAAAATCTGACACTTCATCAACTAATGTCCATACTCCTTGCGCACATGTGTGTAAATTTGGGGTAATGTACGGTATCGCAAACCAGTTAAAAAAGTGCAAAATATTGCCATTTCTGAATGCAAGCTCCCAGGAAGAGCAGAGTTTGAACAGCGGATACCTCCTGTAATGCATGATGGGTGCATATGATTTTAAAACAATATGTACCTCTGCAAATATGTATTTGGTTCAAATCTAGATTTGTGTGTAAGTTGACAGGAGGAGTGGACTTTCTGCAAGCCATAAAATGACATCGCTCTGACTCACAGTTCCTTCCCCAATCAAGTGAGAAATGGAAATTTGACCAATGGCAAGTGGAGAGGGGTAGGGCTAGTGATGCTGCTCACACACACCCATTTTAAAAACACATAAAAGCAGAGAGACAGGACAGGTAGGGCCCTTCAAATCCATTTGCAGCTGGAAGCTCTGCCGGGAAAATCCATACTTTACCTCCATCAACCTTCAGAGACCCAGACCAGACCAGCAGAGTAGAGCTGACCTGTTAGCAGAACCAGAGAGAGCTGACCCAGATCACTGTGAAGTGCAGAGACCAGAGGCAAGTCTAAAACCTGACCAGATCCGTGGCGAGGTCCATTTCACTCAAGAATATAGTGTGAGTACCTAGAAAACTGTGCAGAACCAATCTCTTAGTTAAAATAATATAATTCACTTCTATTTTAATCTAAGTAGAACTGTCTCCTAACTGTCACCTGTCATTCGTTTTCTAGTTGCAAGTTGCACTTGTCTTTTGAACTTTAAAATTTCAAATCTGAAAAACGACCTTTATTTAATCGCTCATATCTCCGTGACCGTTTGTGCTAGAGACTTGCAGTAACTTTCATCGGGAAGCTGAGATCCTAGGCTTTCTTAGGACCCCAAAACGATAGTGATACTCCTTGTAGTTCCTCTGTAATCGCGGAACACGCAATCGCGAATTTTGCCGCGATTTGCAAATTTCTTCACGTGTAAAAAGCTGCTGCTGCTTGCCTTCCATTTGCCAGAAATTCGTTTAACCTGCTAATCATCCCTGAATCATTGCTAGTGTGAGCATGGACTAATATTAACTAGATACCACTCACCCTGAACTTCTAGAGGGAATTAAAAGCATTTTAACATATTTTCACTCCATTGCCAGCACATATCAAAGCATTTTGCCTGTGTTTTCAACGTCTGTAGTCTAAGTTGCTGGGGTTAACTGAATCACATTTAATTGCATTTCTGAGAATTGTGTGCCTTCCTTCCATTTCCTTGCATTGCATAAAAGGGGGGGGTGAATTGTACAAGAAAGTGATTACATTGTTTTGCTGAAATCCTATCAAGTTATTTTCTGTACTGCATTTCATTCCCCATTGCATCCATTGGAAACCATAAAAGTATTGTTGCTATCTTATCCATTTCATGTCAACTCCTTAGTGATTATCAAGAAGTGTGCTAGTGCCAGATTCTCCGTTGTTAATCTTTATCATACCAGATTAAGTGTGATATTGAATTATTAATTTATTATAAAGTCTGATATCTATATCTATTGTTTAAATTATCAAATAAACCTTTTAACTTGCAAAACAGAACTACTTCTTGGCTCAGTGGGGAAGGGGGATTCCAAGGGAGGGGTGTTATGTAGGGGTAGTCATCCAGAACGCATGAACTGGACATAAAGTTATATCAATAAGGGTTTTCATTCAGTATTATAGACTAGGCGTTGACTTAGCTGTAGTGTTGAATTGAATCCTCTTACAAATTGGGGGCTCGTATCCGGGATTCTGGGTTAGAATACCACTTGTGCAGCTTAATACAGTGTGCTAACTGACGGGATACATACATCCAGTCGGATCACCACGCTGCATTACACTGTGAAGCATTCCTCAAAAGGGACAATCCAAGAAAAGTTCTGTTCTGCAAAAATAAAATACTAACTTCTGTAAGTCAGGACAGAGACCAATCTCTAGAATGACGACCTTGGTAGATATGAAAATAGCCAGAGAGCACTTCTTACATAAACTATTTGTGAGAGGTGAATGGGCTGAGCAGGGCCAGGATGCCTGGTTGCAGGCCATCACGCGACAGGTCACTGAAACAGGGTCAGACTTATGGAGAGATCAGTGTCCATTACATGTGGCCCTGAGTGAACTATATATGGCTCCTAAGGCCAAAGATGAACACGACAAGATCGTTAGGATAGCGGCATATTTATATTTATATATGGGAGCCATACAGAATAAATGTGCTGAAGGCCATGATCTGGCAAAAAGGCAACAGATGGCGTTAGAGAAGGCCCAATCTGATCTGGACTCTTCCGAGCAAAGGCTGCACAGAAGCCAGGAGTCAGAAAATGAGACCAGACAGTACATCACTAAAATAAAGGAGGATATGGATGTGCTGCAAAAGGAAAAGTCAGAACAGGATACCAGACTTCTGGCCTTGCAGAAGGAACACCAAGAAGGTTTGGACTCCCTACTGCAAAGCCAGAAAAAGCTGGAGCAACAGCTAGACTTCAATAGGGCATGTGCTGAGCAGGTAGTCACCCTGCAAAGCCACCTAGATAGGGAGAAGGCAGAGAGCAATAAAATGATTCTGAAAGACCTGGATACCCAGGCAGAGTTTGATCAGGAGCGCCAGAAAGCTGGTGCCTTCCAAAGGCAAAGGGACGACCTGGCAGCACAGATGCAGGCTCTCAGTCAGGAAAGAGACACTTTAGGCAAGGAAGTCTGCCACTTAAAAAAGGAAATTGAAGAAAATCACCTGGCCCTCCAGGGGCTGGGTGACCTCCAAAAAGAAAACCAGAACTTGGTAGAGCACACCAGAAGGGTGGAAGATGCTCTGGCAAGAAAGGAGCAGGCCAGTAGGGATGGGACTCAGGAGGTAAACCTCCTGCAGCAAAGACTGGCCCAGTTCTCCAGGACCAACCAGGAAGCACGGAGGGAAAATGAGGCTCTCTGCCAGCACAATGAGAGGCTCCAGCAACAGGTAGCGATGCAGGAGAAACTGATAGAGTCGAGTAAGGCCTTAACAGAGGAACTGAAAGCACAAATGCAGGCTCTTGCATTGCAACAGGGAGCAGGGGCGGATAGAGATGAGGTCCGCTGGGAAAGAGAGACTCCTGACCATAACCTCAGGAGCCCTAACACCAGGGGCCTTCATCTCTCCCAGTCCCTGGACTCTACCACCCCCATGTCCCCTGGCGCACATGAGCACAGGGCCACAGGGATGGCAGATTACTATCCAGCTAAGAGTATGGGGCTCATAGGCCAGTACCACTCAGGAATGGAGGGGTGGGCATCCGGGTATGGGCACCCAAGTACAGTACAGTTCAATGGGGAACCCCAGGAGAGTAGGCCCATTAAGGGCATCCTTAAAACCTCTGCCCAGTTAGGTCAGTGGAGGGGGTACCTATCAAATCCTGGCAGCAAGGAGGAATCTGAAGACTCCTCTGAACTGCGCAGGACACAGGAGACCAGGTCCCCACATTCTGCCAGCCATTCCCAGGCTCGCAGAATCCGGGAAAACCTGGAAGAACAGACGGGAACCTCTGGGAGCAGTGCCTCTGAGTCCGAGGACGAATGGACAAGGGTTACCCGAACCAAAAAGGCCAATAAGGCAAAAAGGGCCTTGCTTAAGGACCCCTTAAAGCAGATTAAGGCGATCAGGAGCGTCATCACGCCTTACCATAAGAACGCTAAGTATTCTGTTTGGGAGCACTTAGAGTTGTTTGAACAAATGATGGAGACTTTCCATTTGAAGGACAGCCAAAGCTGTATTCAATATGTAAAGTGGACCTTCTCCCCGGAATACTCCAGTTTCTTTGCGGGGCTAGAGGACCAAAATCATTTAAGATGGTCCACCTATAAGTCGGCCATCTTCAAACATTTTTCTGTTCACAGAAATCCTCAAGAGGCTCGCAAGGCAGCCTACAATTTGCAATGTGGGGAGGATCAGGCCCCACAAGATTTTGTGCAGGAGTTAAAGCGTGCTTTTGCACAGACCACAAGAAGGGTGCGCACAGATAGCAGAGAATTTATTAATACGTTTTTCCATGCCTTGCCCAAATATATCATGACCCAGCTCGTGAGGGATTTTCACGAGAAAAGATCTTTAGACTGGGTCATTGAACAGGCTACCCGGATCTATGAGGTGCAGAAACCGATAGATAGCAAAAGTAATGCCCAGAAAAACCCCAAAGCCAACAGCACCCCTGCTGCTGCCAAGGTGGCAGAGGTAAAGGTCACCCCCGTTTTGGATTTGGAGATGGGGGGGCCTAAAAACCTACCTGCACCTAATAATGCTAGGCCCAGGAGGTCCTCGGGTCAGTCACAGACAGGGAGCCAAGGAGGCAGCCCCACAAATGGGGTCCCTCGCTCTCCTGATTATGTAAGTCCCCGTTACAAGGGAAACAGACCCATCCTGGGTTATGTGTGGACTCCTCCAGCCCAAGGGGGGGGATCCAGCGAAGCACCTAACCCAGGGATCTTCCCTCCTAACTTCCCACCGGAGGGCAGAAACTCACCAAACCCTGGGCAGAACTTCTTCCCCAGGTATCCACCCAATTTCCAGCCCCAAAATCATCCATCCTTCTTTCCCCAATTCCCTGAGCCCAGACAACCTAATCCGGGAGAGGGGAGGCCAAGGGTGGAGGGGTACCCAAATCTTCCCAACCAGGGGTACTACCAAAGAAGGGATAGCTACCCTTCCCGGGATCAGCCCAGGGGAGAAAACAGGGCCCCTTATCAGCCTGAGCGGGTTTCCCAGTTAGAGCGCCAGGTTCAAAACATGGCGCGGGATCTGGGTCACATACTGAGGGCTCAGCAGAACCCTCAGATCGGCATGCCGGCGCAGAACGCACCCAACTCTGGACCTGGTGCTCCAGAACAATGACGGGGGCAGCACCCCGATAACTCACCGGTTCCCAGGGAGGAGGCACAAGGGGAAGGGGGGTGTAAAGCCTTGGAGGAAGCTTCCTTCCTCACTTGTAAACAGCCCCTGGAAACCCAGGAACCGGAAACAAAGTCTCTTGCCCCTGAAAGTCTGCCTCCTAAGGAGCAGAGGGGGGGTAGGAGAAACAAAAGACCCAAACAGACTCAGTTTGAGGAGGAGGTACAGATCTTCCAATTTGAGGGAGAGGGATCCTCAGAGGATCCTGGGAAAAGGATCTTCTCCTTCAGAGAGGGGGGAACTCCTCCCAAAGAAAAATGGGTCCCTAGGGATGCAAATCCAGACTGGGGAGATGTGGAGACTGAGCTACCGCCGCCCACCATCTCATCCCAGAACCAACCCCAAGAAAATCCCCTGGTTCAAACCCATCCTGGTGACTGCCTCCAAAAAGGGGGGGGGGCGGCCCCGAACAGTAGCCAGGGGAACCCACAATGGCTCTGATCTCCAGTTGCCAAATTTTTCTTTCAGATTCCCAAGGCTCTCCACAGAATTCTGCCCAAATCTCTTCGCTAGCGATGTCCAAAACCAGAAAATTAGCCCACCAGTTGTCCGAAAATGTACATTATCTGTGCCCCCTTGAGGAGAAGGAGGGAAGATATTATGCCCCGGTACAAGTACAGGGGCAGGGTACAATTTTGGCACTGGTGGACACTGGATCTCAAGCTACCCTTCTGTCCAGAAGGGCCTTTGACGAACTGAATGCAGGAAGGGGAGAGAATTATCGTATTCCTCTCACCTCTCTTCCTGGACAACTCCAGAACTTCGACGGGAAGGAAATTCCCCTTGAGGGGACGGCAGACTTGGACATTAAAATTGGGCGACACAAGTTGAAACACCCGGTCATAGTTGTGACCCCAGAGGGCACCCCTTGTTTACTAGGGAATGACCTCCTGAGAAGGTTGTCACCCCTAATAGATTGTGTAAACAAGGTCCTCTGGACCCAGACTAGCCGACCAATAAAATTAAAACAGAGTGTCAACCATGTTAGTTTAAACGGCACCTGCCACATGGTTGAACAAAAATCTGACCAAGTAGAATTTCACTTCCAGAATAGCCAAATTCCAGACGTGACAGTAATAGCAGTAGGACAACAGACTGGTGATGCAGGGTCCTCTCTATTTCTGAAAATCAACCTTCCTTCCAGTCTAAAGTGGTACTCCACGCTGGAAGGAAACACTCTGAGATTCTATACTAATCCACAATCTGAAACTCCCACTCCTATAGTCCAGAAAGATGCAAAATCAGCTCAGAGCCTGGCTGATATTCAGCAAATTGGAGAGCAGTTGTTCATCCCTGTCCAATTAAATGATGGGAAGGACTCTGTTCTCGCTCGAGTGTGTGTGAACAACGGTAAGAGCTTCATCAGCGAAGCCATTTTCCGCCAACTCCCAAAAGATCCATCCATTCCCACATTCAAACTGATAGACAAATGGGAAATGGACCTGGAAGCACCTAATTCCAAACAGCTCCTGCCAAGCAGGTGTATGCTCAAAAT
Source organism: Ambystoma mexicanum (assembly GCF_040938575.1). Taxonomy (NCBI): domain Eukaryota; kingdom Metazoa; phylum Chordata; class Amphibia; order Caudata; family Ambystomatidae; genus Ambystoma; species Ambystoma mexicanum. The sequence continues at coordinate 1,515,339,653 of NC_090922.1, forward strand.
CTCCATTGGCAACAAGAGCATAGTCCATAATTGTTGGGTCGTGCGAGACGTCACTGCCGCCTTTTACTTAGGCAGTGACATTCTCAATCGCTTTGCCATTAGTTTGGACCTAATAAACTTCAAAGCTTGGTCCCGATTAGCGGATAATCCCATGGGCTTGGATGATCCAGAAAAAGCATTTAGGTCAGCTCAATTGCTACCTTATGCAGTTGAAATTCAGATCAAAGAGGAAGTCACAATCCCAGAAAGGACCCGACAATTCTCCTTGGAAGTGAAAGTTAAAAGGGGACAAGAGTTGAAAAACCCTGATGCTTACATACATCTAAAGGCTTCTCTCCAACTGCAAGGGTTGGGGGTAAACCCAACTCCATTAGTCAACATAGAACATGACACCATTCCAATAGAGGTGGATAACAGCGACTTGAAGAGTATTACTCTAGCCGCAGGCACCATTATTGGAATGGCGGTTGATGACCGACATTTTTCCATCGACTTAGTAAATGAACTGTTAGGACCAATCCCCAAGGACTGTTTTGACAGTGACAGTGAGGACAAAGCAACACCAGACAGGATTTTTACCCGGCATGGGGGGAACTTCCTGGTGTACACTTCCTGCCCCTATGGTAAGGAAGATGTGACTTGTGACTTCAGGAGGGATGAGGTGATTTTCCAGGTCCATGAGGGCTGCCTTTCCCACCTGAAGCCTCCAGTCCAAATCAGCACTCTGACCAGGGACTTCTCCACCCAGCTGGAGGAGGCCGCTGAAATAGCCAAACCAGAAGTCTTTCCAGGCTCCAGGCAGATGGTGGAAGAGAGAGTCAACCTAGCTGACGCCTGTGTGACTCTGGAACAAAAGCAAAAGTTGAAACAAGTTTTCTTGGATTTCCAAGATCTCTTTGCGGTAGACTCATATGACTGTGGCCGCACCGACATCCACACAACAACAATCCCCACGAACCCTGGCATGACTCCTGTGTTTGTGAAGCAATATCGCTTGCCTCTCGCATCAATGGAGTCCCTTACTGAAATAATTAAGAACCTTGAGTCCAGGGGAATAATCCGTCCCATCCACAGCACCTTCAATAATCCGGTGCTGGGAATATTGAAACCAAACGGCCAGTGGAGACTCTGCGCCGACCTCAGGGAGCTCAACAAACAGGTCCATACTTCCCGATGGCCTCTGCCCTACATTGACCAAGGGCTGGCCCAGATCCAGGGGTCACAGGTATTCACTGCAATAGACCTGACCAATGGATACTGGACCGTGCCTGTCAGTAGGGAGGACCAATACAAGCTGGCTTTTACCTTTGGGGGCCAGCAGTATACATGGACCCGGACTCCCTTCGGATACCTCAACTCCGGCAATGAATTCAACATTTTTCTACACAAGGCCATGCCCGACTTGGGTGCGAGGGGTAACCTGGCTTATGTAGATGATGTCCTCATCAAAAGTTCATCTGTGGAGGAACACATAGCGGAGATCCGTTATGTTCTGACGCAGTTGAGGGCCGCCAGAGCAAAACTTTCCTTTCAGAAAGCACAGTGGTGTAGAACCCGTGTTAATTTCTTGGGGCATGAGATTACTGCTCAGGGCCTCTGTCCCCAGGAAAAGAAAGTGGAAGCACTTCAGAAACTGAAAGACCCCACAACTCTGCGGGAACTAAGGAGCCTCCTTGGACTGACTAATTACAGCAGAAAGTTCATTGAGGGCTACGCAGAGATCACCAGACCCCTGATTCATCTCCTGAAGGGGGGGGTCAAGTGGGAATGGGGTCCAGAACAATCCGAGGCAGTAAGACAACTCAAAAGAAGCCTCTCGCAAGCGCCATGCCTAGCTTACCCTGTCAGAAACAAGGAATTCTTCCTGGAGACGGGGTTCTCTAATACGTGCCTGACGGCAGTATTATACCAAAAGCATGACAAGGTCAATAAAGTAATCTCCTATGCGAGAAAAACTTTATCCTCTGTGGAGGAAAAATTCAACGATTGTGAGAAGGCACTCCTGGCAACGGTGTGGGCATTGAAGAATTACCGCCCGTTTATCCAGGGGGAACACATCATAGTGGAGACTCCACACCAGCCTCTGCAATATCTCCAAAGTGACAGAATCCGGGCCGGAAATGTGAGTAATTCCCGAATTACTTCCTGGATTCTGTCAATGCAAGGCTTTCCTGTGGAGGTCAGATATGGCCAAAACAAGAAGAGTCCCCTCGCGCAAGGTCTGGCTGACTTGCATGATTGTGCCAGAGAAAACTGTCTCGAGGACGAAAGTCTAAAAATAAAGGACAACATGGAGGCATACCTTAATTCCCCACACAAAGTCTTTGAAGAAGACAAGTGTGAGGGAATGCCCACTGTCTATGTGGATGGATGCTCTTACCATGTTGACAACGACGGGGAGAAAGAACTGGTGGCCGGCGTAGGGAATGCATTCGTGAATGTGTCCCCAGAACCCTCCGCTGGATACAACATTGGTCCCCGAAGTAGTCAGGTGGCAGAATTGATGGCTGTGCATCAGGCCATCCTCACTGCTGTCCAGCATCAACTCCACGAACTGGTCATAATCACAGATTCGGATTATGTACGGAACGGGTTCGTGGAGCACCTGGTTAATTGGAAAGCCAGGGGCATGTTATGTGCTAACAACAAACCCTTGAAACATGGGAAGTTGATCCAAAACATTGATGATCTGGTCACCTCGAATGAGATGACCATCTATTGGAAAAAGATCAAGGGTCATTCCAAAGTAGAGGGACCAGACAAAACTGGAAATGACTTAGCTGATCAGCTGGCCAAAACCGGGGCCATCCAAGGGGATCTAATTGAGATTGAGTCCCTGTTGGGGGAAATTCAGGTCACTGCTATCACTAGGTCCCAGACAAATGCTCACAACGACCTTTCAATTGCACAATGGAGTAAGGAGACCCCTGATGCTGATTTGATTACCGCTCAGAAGGGGGATCCAATAATTGGTAAATTTTACCAGCACCTTGAGGACCATGAGAACTTTCCCCTGACGGATACCGATTACATTGGGAAAGAGGACCTAAGAGTGTTGATGAAGTGTCCAAAAATGTTCCGGATCCAAGACGGTTTGTTGGTAAGGAAATCCAAAGCTGGCCACGATCAGTGGGTGGTTCCTACCTCATTCCGAAGCCTGATGTTAAGTCACGCCCATTATGCGGTCACCGCCGGTCATAGGGGGTTTCACACAACATTGGAAATCTTAAGAGAGGTTGCATACTGGCCACACATGGGGCAGGACCTCGACCAATACTTGAAGGGGTGTCTTGTGTGTGCACAATTTCAGCCATCATCCCTCACGCACCGTGCGCCTCTCCAAAAGAGGGGGATGACACTGCCATGGTCAGATTTACAAATCGACTTTGTAGGCCCCGTGATTCGCTCTGCTAGGGGGAATAAGTACATGTTGACTGTGACATGCTTGTTTACCAAGTGGGTGGAATGTCTCCCAGCCCCAAATTGCAAGGCAGAAACTGCAGCTGCCCTGATGATTAACCACATCTTTTCCCGTTTTGGTCTACCTCAAAGGATTGAGTCAGACAGGGGTAGCCACTTCACCAGTGAAGTAATGACAAAGATGTGGGAGATACTGGGGGTAAAAAGGAAGTTGCATATTGCTTACAGGCCAGCTTCTTCTGGGGCAGTAGAGAGATATAACCGGACAATTGTGAGCATATTAAAGAAGTTTGTGGCAGATTCTGGGCCAAGTTGGGATATCCGATTACCTCTGGTCCTAATGGCCATCAGATCTACCCCTTCATCTGCAACCAAAATGTCACCATTTGAGTTGACGACTGGGCGCAAGATGGTGCTTCCTCAGCATTTGCTCTACAGGACCCAGGAGCAGACACTGATAAATGCCTCCACTACTCATGAGTATGTGGAGAATTTAAGGAAACACCTCCAACATGCTTTTGCTTACGCTCAGCGGAATCTAGAAAGATCAGCTGATAGCATGAAGACCCACTATGACCTGAAGACTTCCAGGAAGGAATATCAGGTAGGGGACCGGGTCTATCTATACAACTTCCAAAGGAACCAGGCCACGCAGCGCAAATTTTTGCCTACATGGAAGGGACCCTATGAGATCATCGACAAGATCTCCCCTGTGGCCTACAAAATCCACATCCCCAAAGGTCCTTTGGCAGCGGGGGAAGACAAGTGGGTCCGCATAAACCAGTTGAAATGTTGCCATCCCAGGCACACTCTGCAACAACTGGAGGAATCCTCTGGAATCCTAGCGGGTACTGTCTCAGATTAATTCAGTTCCAACCATAAAACATACCACATCTAGTCTCTAAAATATTGTGATTTGCATGAAACTGTCTCTTAGTTATACTGTTTTTTTTTTCAAAATAAGAATGTAATGTTTGTTATGATGAAATGCATATGCTGCCCCACTATCTCAACAGTGGTGGAAAAATGTCTATGAATAGGTATTGCCGCTCTTCCTTTGTCGTCCTAGGAGAAAGAAAACCTGGAGACGGGCCAAGGAGGATGATCCGGAGACCGGGAGCAGAGACGCAAGGGGCCCAGTGTACCGCCCAATATTCCCATCAGGACCGGCGAGGAGAACCGATCGATCCGACCGGATGGAGGAAAAGATGCTGAACTGTGCCATCTATTGGAAGAAGATGAGGAAACATCCCAGATCTTGCGGGTCCCACCAGTGAAGGATCAGATGGCCACCGCAAGAAGGGGGGCTTGTGGGATGTATTTACCCATGCATCCGAGCCCTACCTCAAAACTGTGCAGTACTGACATGAAAACATCATGATGGCCAGAGCTTCCCATAAAATGCACAGGGAAATGCATGAAGAATAGGCTGCCACTCATTTTTGCCGATGTTATGGGCACAGAAGGACACTGCCTAAAACCACCATTGGACTACCCACACAGTAGTCTGAAACCATTGGGAATGGCAATGCTGATTGCCAAAGAGCAAACCCATAACTGTGGAAAATTCATTTTCTTAAATCCCAAAAAGGGGTACAGTACCAGTACTCACCACTATCCAAAAGCCGGCGTTTTAAAACCACCAGATTTTACTTTTTGGTAGAAAACTGAATAAATGAACCCAAAACATGCCAAAGAAAGACTTACTTAGAGGTGGAACCAATGTAAAGTTATATTCTGAAGTGACTTGAAGGTTTATAACAAGACTGGCTGAGCTGTGGATTTCAGCAATTTAAGTAAATTTGGACTGAAAGACATTAAAAATCTAAATGTTTAAATTGACTGAGTGACCTACTTCTGAGTGTCACATAGGTTGCAATTGTTTAAATGTCATAGTTTTAAACTTAGAATCAGCATTCTAGCTGCATATGTAAACATTGTCTTGACTTAAACTGGGGAACAAAAAGTGACATTTTATCTGAAACCTGGCTTAAGGAACTGAATTCTGCCCACCAGCCACCCCCATCAGGAGTGAAACTTGAGTCACAGCTGTGTTCCCAGGCCTAGCTGCCCTTTTGCTGCTCACACCAAAAGGGATATGACACTTCCCTGATTGAATTACCTGGGCTCTGCAGGAAATTGAACAAAGCCCTGTCTTGACTCAGGCAAATGTTTTATTGGCGGCAGTCGTAAAAGTAGCTTCCTCCTGAAGCAAAGGGGAGGGGCACTGCCTGTGAGAGCAAGCTGGCTTGGCAGAACTGGAAAAACCAGAAATTCAACCTTGTGCTGGGGGAAAACCACACCCCTTTGGGGCCAGAACAGAACATAACTCTAAAAAGATGAATAACTCATAGTACGGAACTTGTGAAAATTATTTAAATGATACCATAATTCTTGTGATTTTTCTGCCCACATTTTAAGAGGTTTTAGAACCGGTGGCATGTTCAGGGGAGTTTTAGCGGAAAAGAGGATATTACTCAAAATGTGTGCATGTGAAAAATCTGACACTTCATCAACTAATGTCCATACTCCTTGCGCACATGTGTGTAAATTTGGGGTAATGTACGGTATCGCAAACCAGTTAAAAAAGTGCAAAATATTGCCATTTCTGAATGCAAGCTCCCAGGAAGAGCAGAGTTTGAACAGCGGATACCTCCTGTAATGCATGATGGGTGCATATGATTGTAAAACAATATGTACCTCTGCAAATATGTATTTGGTTCAAATCTAGATTTGTGTGTAAGTTGACAGGAGGAGTGGACTTTCTGCAAGCCATAAAATGACATCGCTCTGACTCACAGTTCCTTCCCCAATCAAGTGAGAAATGGAAATTTGACCAATGGCAAGTGGAGAGGGGTACGGCTAGTGATGCTGCTCACACACACCCATTTTAAAAACACATAAAAGCAGAGAGACAGGACAGATAGGGCCCTTCAAATCCATTTGCAGCTGGAAGCTCTGCCGGGAAAATCCATACTTTACCTCCATCAACCTTCAGAGACCCAGACCAGACCAGCAGAGTAGAGCTGACCTGTTAGCAGAACCAGAGAGAGCTGACCCAGATCACTGTGAAGTGCAGAGACCAGAGGCGAGTCTAAAACCTGACCAGATCCGTGGCGAGGTCCATTTCACTCAAGAATATAGTGTGAGTACCTAGAAAACTGTGCAGAACCAATCTCTTAGTTAAAATAATATAATTCAATTCTATTTTAATCTAAGTAGAACTGTCTCCTAACTGTCACCTGTCATTTGTAAAGCTGTCACTTGTGATTTTCTAGTTGCAAGTTGCACTTGTCTTTTGAAATTTAAAATTTCAAATCTGAAAAACGACCTTTATTTAATCGCTCATATCTCCGTGACCGTTTGTGCTAGAGACTTGCAGTAACTTTCATCTGGAAGCTGAGATCCTAGGCTTTCTTAGGACCCCAAAACGATAGTGATAGTCCTTGTAGTTCCCCTGTAATCGCGGAACACGCATTCGCGAATTTTGCCACGATTTGCAAATTTCTTCACGTGTAAAAAGCTGCTGCTGCTTGCCTTCCATTTGCCAGAAATTCGTTTAACCTGCTAATCATCCCTGAATCATTGCTAGTGTGAGCCTGGACTAATATTAACTAGATACCACTCACCCTGAACTTCTAGAGGGAATTAAAAGCATTTTAACATATTTTCACTCCATTGCCAGCACATATCAAAGCATTTTGCCTGTGTTTTCAACGTCTGTAGTCTAAGTTGCTGAGGTTAACTGAATCACATTTAATTGCATTTCTGAGAATTGTGTGCCTTCCTTCCATTTCCTTGCATTGCATAAAAGGGCGGGGTGAATTGTACAAGAAAGTGATTACATTGTTTTGCTGAAATCCTATCAAGTTATTTTCTGTACTGCATTTCATTCCCCATTGCATCCATTGGAAACCATAAAAGTATTGTTGCTATCTTATCCATTTCATGTCAACTCCTTAGTGATTATCAAGAAGTGTGCTAGTGCCAGATTCTCCGTTGTTAATCTTTATCATACCAGATTAAGTGTGATATTCAATTATTAATTTATTATAAAGTCTGATATCTATATCTATTGTTTAAATTATCAAATAAACCTTTTAACTTGCAAAACAGAACTACTTCTTGGCTCAGTGGGGTCAGGGGGATTCCAAGGGAGGGGTGTTATATAGGGGTAGTCATCCAGAACGCATGAACTGGACATAAAGTTATATCAATAAGGGTTTTCATTCAGTATTATAGACTAGGCGTTGACTTAGCTGTAGTGTTGAATTGAATCCTCTTACAAATGGAACCCTCTGCAAGTATTGTTGAACTTTTGTTGTGACAGGTCTGAGCCCGACAGAAGGGGGCAGACTTGAACATGTTGTTGAATGTTGTTTGAAAGGCTGGAAAAAGAGACTTTTTGATGTGGAAGGCCAGGCAGCCTCGGACCACGTTTTTAACTGTTTATGTGTTACAAACCTAAGCCAGAGTGTGTCATCCTGCATACAGGGACCACCTTATTCTGTGCTGTCTGATGTGGGCAGCTTCACCCAGCATGATCAGACTCTGATCATGAGTATGTACAAAGGATAGTTACCTTTGCTCAACAAAAAGTTTGATTCAACAATGCAAGACATCTTAATCTAACTGTGTACTTTGTTTGCTTCAATGTGAAAATATTTGCTTTTCTCTTTTCTTTTCCCTTTTTTGTATTTATTCTTGAATCATTCTATTTTATAAATGTTAACCATTTAAGAGATCGTTTTTTGCTTTTTGTGACTAAATTTCTCTGAACATTTTATGGGCAAATTCTGTTAGGTATTGCCCATAAGTATCACTGTATAAAATGTCTTTACTCAGAACAATGAATAACATTATTCCTTTTAACATTTTTTTTCTTTCTGTTTATATCAATTAATAAAATGTATGACTGAATATATTTTCCGTGTTTGCCCTACTTGTTCTCCTTTGCATTTTCCTATTTTCTTTCTGACTTCTTACGAAGCAGAACATTTATTGGTTGGGAAAAGTGAACCTGAAACGAGACCATAATTGCTTGGTCAACTAATAGTGAGAGTTAAAACCTTGTGTTTCCTTGGTACTTTGCCCCGAACTCCCACTGAACACGCATGGGGCACCCCCCTTTTTTTGTAAAATGATGTGGGGAGGACAGCTGTCTCAGCCACATGTATTCTTTATATTTGAACACTAATTTTCTGTTACATGCATAACTTCTTCATACAAGACAAAGGACAGGCGTTAGGTGTTGGTAGCATAGCCCATTTTGATTTACAGACACAATTAGGATTGTTTTTGTATTATTTGATAGTTGAGACTTTTCCCATCCTAGTAATAGGGCAAAGTAGGAGCTTTTCCAAACCCAGAAACTTAAATAAAGGTTTTAGAAATTGTATCTTTTGTGTCAGTGTCATACATGTGATACCATGCCTCTCCTGCACTTCCCCCTACTTACTTTCAACCCTAGGTCTCAGCATCCTCAACCATGTGTCACCCCATTTATATGTTGTCCTACACATACATGTGCTGGCTGCTACGCAAAAGGAAGCATACCCACTCATCTCTACCTCTGCCCTGGACCCTCCCAAGTCCACTCTTGATAGAGCAAAAAGAGAATTTGTTCTAAGCCTCATTGACTCCCACTCCAACCATCCTCGTCTGCTTCAGGATACCATAAACACACTCCTTACTCCTCCTAAATCTGTGACTGTGAACACCACTTTCACAGCCAATGATCTAGCTGAATACTTTGCTGCAAACATTTCCAGAATTTGGATTGTACACTATGCCTACTTTACCATTTTATTTTTATTTATTGAGCATTTGTATGGTGCCTATACATCAACAAGACAAGGTGGTGGGGATACAGGGGAGAAAATAACAGTAACAGTCCTACTGAGCCTTGTGACATTCAGATTGTGCAAGTACAGTAACAGGGAGAAGGGAAGAGGGAGAAGTGTGAGGGGGGACACAGGCTGGCAAAGTGCTAAGGGAGGCCCAGAAGGGCAAGTGATCAGGCAAACTGAATAGGGGTCAACTAGTGCGAGGGAAGGGAGGTGTACCAGACTCAGTAAGCTAGTCAGGGAAGGGTGCCGAGGGAAAGTGCTGGTAAAGGGGTTAGGGAGAGACCTGTCGAAGGAGGGCCTGCTCCAGTAAGGCTCTTGAGGGACACCGGCCACCAGACATAGAGGCAGGTGGAAATAGCAGGGTAGGGATAGGGGGAAGGAGGAGGAGAAAATTAAGGTCTTCAAAAGATTCCAGAATTTAAGGAGATCTGGCTCAAGATGGAGAGGAGCAGGAAGGCCATTCCAGAAGGAGGCTCCTGCCGAGGAAAGATAACTACCACCCCTCCCCCCCACGCTCTCTGCTTAGAGAAGTGTCTGACTTGCATAGAGTTAAAGCTAGAAGAACGAAGAATTCTAGCATAGAGGTGTTTAGGAAAGTAAAGTTGGATGTAGTGTGGTCCCAGGCTTCAGAAAGCCTAGTGGATGATGCAGAGGGTCTTGAATCTTGAATTTGATCCTTGCAGCCACAGGGAGCCAGTGGAGAGATTTTAGGGCTGGAGAGATGTGGTCCCTTGTTTTAAGGTCAAGGATGAATCTTGCAGTCCTATTCTGGATTAGTTGAAGAAGGCGGGGAAGGAAAGAGGCAGATTAAATACGAGAATGTTGCAGTAGTGAAGCCTGGAGCAAACCAGAGCTCTGGAGACATTGAGTTTCTGGGGGAAGGAGAGGAAAGGGAGAATGCCTCTGGGGAGGTGAAGCAGAAAGTGAGATTTTTTTTTTTTTATAAGAACAGCAATGTGAGATTAGAAGGAGAGAGAGGAGTAAAAGATGACACCCAGTTTTTGCCTCACAAGATGGCGAGGGGAGGGGGCCCAAGGAGAGCGGCCAGAGAGTAGGGGAAAGGAAGGGGCAGCAGTCCCAATTAGAAGGACCTCAGTCTTACTGGCATTAAGGCAGAGATTGTTATGAATGCCACATACCTGAATAGTAGCCAGACAGTACGGGATGAGAGAGGAAGGAGAGGTGGAAGAGGAGGGAAGCTTAAAAGTGAGCCGAGTGTCATAAGCATACCATTGAAAAGAAGGAGACAAGGGGGAAATCAGGTAATCCTCTGCCACTATCTCTCGCTTTAGTCAGTGACTAATACTGGAGATCTCCTATCAGTACTGATGAAGGCTAACCCCTCTTGTGCCCCATCAGACCCTATTGCTCCTCATCTAGTCGAGCCTATTACCCCTTTAGTGGCTTTTCACCACGCTGAACTTTTCAACCTTTCCCTGGACGCCGCTTGCTTTCTCTCTATTTTCAAAATGTCCATGGCCATCCTCTCCTAAAAAAGCATGGGACTTGCCCAAATCTATCAGCAAACTTTCCCCAGGTGTCTCAACGTCCACACTACTGCCATATTGACAGAGCACAGAATGTGTGGGTCAGCATGACTGTGTCCCTTCCCTCTGGTACCCATCCCTGAGCCTCTGAGGTGCATTCCATCTTTTATTTGTATGTATTGTATTTGTCATTTGTATAGCACACAAAGCCCTGAGGCATCTACACTACATTACAACAATGCTATACTAGTATCATGAGTGTACAATAGTAGCCTTGGACCAGCAGCAACATGTGAACAGCCTGACCTTCAGTCTCTGGAGAGATGAGCCCAGCGGACCCACGTGGGGAAAGACAGACAGCTGGTACTGGAACAATCATAGCCTGGCATCCTCTATAGAACAGGACCATGTATACAGTCTCATCAATCAGCTGTGTGGGTTTAAACCCTATGTAAAGATGTTATTAGTGATGATGTGGACTCTTGTGTACGATTCATGATCATTCTAGCAGAACGTTCTCGAGCAGCAGAGTCCTCTGCTTGCACCTTTACTTTTGTGCAACTAAACCTTGTTATCCTTGCAAGCAATCTCTTGGTCTTTTTCCCCTCAAGGGTTGTCATCTTTCTGGCATGAGCGTACAGGGGTGTGGCTTCATATGGCGGGACTGACGTGTTCAGGGAGTGCAGGACTGCCAGAATGAATGATGCTGTCATACTTGCCTGACTCTAGGAGCTGGATTTACGTGACTTGAGATTAACTTCTGCAATGGAAAACATTGCACCTTTGCATGTTCTATCTGTTCTGGTGCTATGCCCTCTCTGCCAGTCAGCACCACACTGACCTAACACACTAAAGCTTGACCTGAAAACGGATGTATTGTGCCCCTTCAGGTAAGTCCAGTTCTTATACTGCGAAGGAAACGTGGTAGGGTGGCTGAAGGGGGCGGGGGATTGCATAGAATGATATGGTTGAGGGGTAGCCGGGGAGTTTGTGGTTGTAGCCCCAGTGTGAAGAGGTTGAGGACAATGAGCCATCCCAAAAAAAGGCAAGTATTTGAAATTGGCATTTCATGCCAGTGACGTCACACTTGTCTTGCTGCTATTTGCGGAACATGTTTAGGTTAATTGTGTTCATTTGTCACAACATTTGGATAAGTGTATCCCTTTTGCGACATTTGTTATTTATTTCATATTTGATGCACAATTGTTTAATCCACTTGCACGATTTCAATTCCTGTGACGTCATCACCACAACATGTTGTGCAAGGCTACTGTTATGTCAATAGAAAGCCTCAAAGTGTTCCATAGTTCTTCCTGTGGTGCCTTCAGAGTTGACAGTTGTCTGGCGTTTCCTCCAGGGCTATCAGCTTAATCAAAGACTGTGATGTCACTTCCTGTCATGTATTGGTGGTCAAAGTGTTTGCATGACCCTTTCTGTAACCGCTGCGATTCTGGGGGTGCATTGCGACAACAGCTCCTCGTTATCCCCAAAGATGGGCGAGGGATAGATGCAGTCATGTTGGAGAGCCTCTAGAATCTGCCTCTGAACATTTATAGTTACTGTGGAGAGTTTGTAATCAAACTAACCACTTCCATGAAAACATTGGGTTGCGTTTGAAGGGAGGAGGAGAATAAAGCGACCCAAGCCATTGGCAATATTTGCTTCTCATGGATTGGAAAGTCATCCAATGATGTACCTTTGATCCTCTTGCATTTGATTACATTGACCCTCATCACCTGGGATCAAGACACAGTTCAGAGTATCTTCCCCAAAAGAGAACACATGATGCCTGAGGCTTGGATGAGAAGCCATCAGGCACCCTTGCTAAATATTCTGAATTTGTAAAATAAATAGAGTCAAGAAATGTTACACTTAAGGATCTGTGCTCCCTCTTTGAAGACGTGGGAGGGTCTCTAGAGGCAACCCAAGGGGGCCCCACCCCCTGATGAGGCAGTAGCCACTTAATGGCCACCTCAGTGACCTCCCTCGACTCTCATTGGCTCTCTTAGAACGTCACACTTTACGGTGATGAGCGTTGCACATATCCGAGCTGCCACCACAACGTCATCAGCAGAGGTGTGGATGTCAATTGCGAAGGCAGGCCGGAGTAGACACAGGACGAAGAAAAGGTCGCGAGTAGGCAGAGACATACGCCTGATCCAACTGTGGAGGCACGGGTATTGCCTCTGTGGAATTGGAAGAGCTTAAAGACGTTATTGGCAAACAATGAGGCAGAAGGATTTTATCCTAGCAATTCTCTGAAGGAAATTTTAAGGGTGAATTTGAAGGAAGAGTGAAAGGGCCCGATTTATAGAAAATGCGCATAGACCCCGCAAAGTCCTCTGCGAATAACATTACTTTCCGTATAACTGCACGCAAAAGCATGTTATGTGCAATCCCCGCTTTCATGGAATTTGAACCGCAAAGTAATCCTAGACGCAAGAAGCGGCCGGCACGCCCAATGACACGCCCCACGCAAAGCAGATGAAGCCACGCATGCCAACCTCTGCACAGTCTGCATCCCCACCATCATGCACCCCATCAATACTGCAGGCCATCCCCCTGCAGTCAAGGCAGCACCTCGGGGACACTGCATACAGTCCCCAATAACCCCTAATTGCACGCCGATAAAATGCATTACATGTCACGTAACTCAAGTCGGCCGCCGGTAAATCTGCCTGCAAATCCCCATAAAGGATGGATGCACCCCGCTAATATGCATACGCCCACCTCTAACTTCAATCGGCACCTCAACTGTGTCCTGGCACCCCTGTATTCCTGACTGTACCTTACCTTTGCTCGATGTTTCCTATTCAATTATGTTATAATATGATGTCATCTATAACGCGCCTGTACACAAGTGTTCCTAGGTGCGACTTTGCGATTGGGACATTGCGGGTCCTTTCATATGGTGGTAGGATAGCGAACTTTGCCTGCTTCTTCACCCGACTGGACATTTCGCGGTCACATCCATGAATACGTTAGTGTTTGCGCACTGCTGAGCGTGCGATTCCTTTGGGTAGCCCGTCTCTCGACACGCCCGCGTAAATCCTTCTTCTTTCTCATTCTGCTTAGGGAATGAGGAACATGCACGTTTTGCCAATATTTATTTCCTTGCGTAGGCCCGTCCCACACTTTGCGTGGAGTTGCGCGCTGAGCGTACGACTGCACGCAACGACGACGTGACCGACTTGCGCGAAGTCCCTGCAAGTACTCGGAAAGGCACGCAAAGTCTGTTCAATGAATCGACGGCAGGAGTGTTGTGCTCTGATTAGTGTGCAAAGTCACTATTAAGCGTGCAAAACATCATACGAATCAGGTCCAACATGTGGCACATTATGCTTCGGGATCCAGGGCTGAGTGACATCTGGCTCAGCTACTCCTCTGAGCGGCAAAAGAACATTCTTACCAAAGGACCCGTCATCGGGGAGAGAAGCCGATCGGATTAGTTACGCTCGTAATTAGGCGGCCATTTCCAGACCGCCAGCCAATCAGGGCCTGTGGAGGAATTGAGAATCACTTTGCACTCAGAATTATTGATACAGCCGCTCTACCCCGGGAAGTAATCAGAGGAAAGCAGATGCTTAGATCCTGGAGCTGGGGCGCAGCTCGAGCTATTAGGCTGATGTATGATGAGGTGGGGACGGAGGAGGAAGAGGAAAGCCGGCGCTGAACCAATCAGGCCCCAGTCATTACCCCAGCCCCAGCCTTGCTTTCAGGCACTTTACGCCAGCAACAGCGGCACCCCCACAGCATTAACAGATATGCCCCAAGGGGGAGTATTAACTTGTAGTTAAACTGTAACGTATAGACGGCGCGGGGACAAATGGACGTCCGTAATGCACGGCTCGCGAGTTCCAGCACATCCCCGGTAACCATGGCAACGCCGGGATGAAAGCGCCGGCATCCTGGCCTGCATCTGCCAGGGGAGGATGCCACCGTGCGCTCGCCTGATGTCTCGGGCATTCTGAAGTGTGGGATTGCGGAGATTGGCAGCGCGATGCCTCGGCGCGCACGATGTCACGGCTGCCTCTTAATTGAGAGCGCGCCGCAAAGCCGTGCAGTGATGAAGAGCTCCCAACAGAGAGGCCTGGCGGGGACAATAAGGACACGACCTGCAATAATAACCCAGAGGAAATACAATACCTCGCCCTGAGCCCGGCCGGGAGGCACCCCTCGGGGCGGAGCTGCAATGCACACGGCCCGCGGGCCTCTAACCATGCTTAGGGACCGCTAACGCCTCTACTGCCCTGCTCAGAATTAGGCACACGGTGGGGCTAATTCACAAAGCTCAGGAATGTTGCCTTTCATTTACGTCATCACACGACTGCACAGGGGAGTCACAGAGGCCCCTCTGCAATATCTTTGGGTAGGTTATGCAGGCTGTAAATTACACATGGTTTGAACTCACGGAAACGGTAACATTTCAAATTACATACACATGTTATGCAGAAGACCGCCAACGGTAGCACTGTCACACTGTCGTGTCCCCTGCTTAGACATTTAAAAGCAAACTGTTATTGAGAAGAGTAAAACGAGGCGGAATTGCCTTTCCTCTTCAGTTTTACGGGTTCATTTTCAAAAGAACAGAGTGGAAAATGAATGTGTAAAGACAAGGCGTATTGATGGTAAACGTTCATTTGTGTCGCCGCAGCGTGTT
Organism: Ambystoma mexicanum; assembly: GCF_040938575.1. Classification (NCBI taxonomy): domain Eukaryota; kingdom Metazoa; phylum Chordata; class Amphibia; order Caudata; family Ambystomatidae; genus Ambystoma; species Ambystoma mexicanum. Next base: position 1,515,355,069 of record NC_090922.1, read on the forward strand.
TCCCTGCAGTTGTTAGGAGCAGGAGAGAAGCAAAGTGGAGTTTGCATCTCTGCGCTGCCTTGCACCTCTGTTCTGGAAGAGCACCCATGTTTACAGCTGCACGAGATTTCATGCAAGCTTAAAACCCAAGGATTCCTAGGGAATGTGCCTTGGTTTAGCTCCTGCGAATGACCAGGTGGCTTCCATAGGAGTCCATTATAAAACACTCAGCGCTGGTAATTGGGCCGGCTCTCGCCGGATATGAGATCCGGCAACCAGATGTGCAGCCGGATCTTGGGATCCGGCCAGAGTCAGCCACCCCAAACCCCTGCTCTGTGCTGGGAGAAGGAAAAAATGAGCAAACTGTAACTTCCTCTGGTGACGCCATGGCAAGAGGTCAAAAGAGGAAGTTACAGTCCTCAGCCACAACCTGTTTATTTATGTATTTATGCAATGTTTGTCGGATACAGGTATACGACAAGCATTGCATAAATAAATACCCCTATTTAAACGTTCACACACGATGCAGCCACCCAACTGCTTTCAGAGGGGAGGTGCAGGAGCTGTGCCGGGTGGGGTTCAAGTAAAAGAAAACATTGCTTATGGCGAACAGAAATCACCCTGTTTGAATAGTACCCAAAGGGGAGTTTTTTTATAAATAAAATGGGATGCAAATTGTGCATTTTCAAGAATATTTACTTAGCAACACTGGTCAAAACTACTATCCGCATAGTGAAGTAACTCATCACCAGTGCCATGGAAGTGGTTTAAAGTGGAATTGATATATAGTTTTGAAAAAAAGCAGGATTAAAGAAATTGCACTGTTTTAAACTATTATTTTGGACATTTCCTTTGATCGGAGGTCAGCTGCCAGTTCCGCCCCCTTAACGCTGCCTCCTCGGGCATCACCCCCCCCAACCTCCGACCCCACCCCGGCCCTTGTGGGATCCACCACCATTTCTTTTTCCATTTCCACAGCTGAAAACACTAATTGCAGGCAGCGTTTAATTTCTCACAAAAGCGGAGGGTAAAAGTGAACAGCTTTGTGAGGGTGCAAATTGCATGCATGGGACCAGCAACACGTAAGTGCAAGCGTTGGTGATACCGTTCGTGCAGTAACCTGCTTCGTCTCAGACGCTTTGCAGGCAGCGATTAGCAATGCCTATGGACTCTGCCACTCATTAGCGGGTTCTGGAGCGGCTGATGGCACCTATGTTCAGAGGAGAATTGCCGCACATGTCGGTGCTGAGCTGCCCACGTAAGTGGGACCCGATTGATAAGCAAATGGATATTTTCCTCTGTGAAGGGTGCAGTGAGCCAAAACGTGGTTGAAGACCCTCCCGAGTGGAAGAAATTCTATAGCACAGGTTATTTGCACCATGTTTGTTCTCTGTAAAGGGGCTCCCACACTCTTCCTTATTTTGTAATATTTGGGGTTTCACCCTCAGTCAGTGTCGGAAATGGAAACGGCGTTCTGCACCTCCACATAGCCATACGAATCAATGAAAATGAGCTGTGCCGTGAATGAATGCATAAAAGCCTTATGCAACGCTTTTACGTCTTCCAATTATGTTACGGGCTCATAGATGAATAAATAGTGTTGAGAAGGGAACAGTCCCATCCACCGTCCAGGCGCTTTAAAGTAAGGCGAGATGCATTCGAGGCACTGTAATGAACCAGGGGGTGGGAGGGTCTGTCAAAGGGGCCCTTTCCCGTCCAGTAGGACACCATGCTTACATCATTCATATGGTGCGGGCCAAGGCACGGGCTGCATCGTTATTTTGCATAGATACTAATATTCCCAGGTAGAAGTAAAGGCCTGCATGGTTAGCATGGTAAAGGCTGCATTACATGCACTAGGCCCAAATCCATGAGGCAACGTAAATCTCCAGTCAGGCTGGAGCTCCCATGAGGGCAGTTCGCGCCCCACACACCGCACTGTTTGTCCATTGTACTTGAAAGTGTTACAAAGATGTGTGTTTCACCCAAGAGGAATGTGCCTAGAAGGCTGCGATTAGAGGCCAGTGTCAAGTGGGCATGTTATCTCACTTTGGCCAAAGCACGTCCCGGCCCATTCCCGAGTGACCACGAGCATTAGCCCATATAACTGACTAAACCCTAACATCCTCGAATTCCAAGACACCAGGTGCCCTTTGACCATCAACGCCAGAGTAACAAGTCCTGAAATGTTCAAAGAAGACGGACAGATGTATTGTTGCAGTGACAAGCGTGTGATTTGTATTGCGAGATGCTGGGAGGGATAAATTATAGTTCAAACGATGGTGGAGACCGTGGAGTCGGATGGCGTGGAGGGAGTGAGTGAAATGTGCGGGTGAAGGTTAGAGTTCCCTGGAACCTCCTGTGTGTCTGTTTTGAAGCCTGTCAAGTGTATGGTATGAGTTATAAACAAGCAGTATAGTAGGAGAGTAGTTAATTTGTTTTCTGACATTCGACATGAGAAGCAGATGAGCCCTGCAGTGCCTCTATGATGGAAGATTGACAGACTGAGCTGGGACCAATAAACTGCCATCCCATATGGATAAAGGCAGCACCTGTATAGGACCCACCCAATCAGCCGCGCAGGTGTGTACTGTTGGGGTGGTTATCCCAGGGGCCAGCAGAGCCCTCCTCGGACCTCTGGGCTGGGAGGCCCAACTCCTCCCGTGTTCCCAGAGAGAGAGAGTATGACACTCGCACACAAGGAGCAAGGCACTTCTGCTGTTTATTAGAGTAACGGCAGGGATACGCTTAGTCCGTATGCATCCGGGCAAGCTCTCATCTCCCGTGGGGCTCGCAGGCCCTTTTTACAGCAGTATGACGCGCTACTCGCGTCACCTAGGAAAATCATCACAAAACCCATTGCCATCTCGGATTGGTTCCCCGAGTGGTAGGGTTAGTATAGTTATGATATAGGGAAGAATGTTAGTGGAAGGGAACAGATCAGGTGGTATACTTGAGCTGTCCCTAACAGTTGCTACTTTGGAATTGTTACAAGGGGACCCTTGGTGATTGGCTAAGTGTAATGGCATCAGCAATGAGCCCCCCTGTGCTCTGATTGGTCCTTCCGCGAGCCCCCAAGCCTGGGACCACTGCTGTTCCCAGCTCGCGGTGTACCTGACATTAGCAACAATGTGCAACTATTTATGTGTTAGTGCGAACAATGGACAGGTCTGCTTATGGCTGGTGAGCAGGTCTTTCCCATCCGCTGCTGGCATCCATCCTTGCCGCTTCGTTGTTGCAACCTGTGTCCCAGATGTGGGACCTTGGCAGCTTTCTGTCTCGTGGGCTTGGAATCTTGTCAGTTCGGCTTGGTCACGTGTGTGTAGACCGTAGCTGGAGCAGAATTATGAGCATTAGATTTTATATTCTGTGTCTGGGGGCCTGGCATCTGCAGGTGTAACCTTGGTGCTGTCCTCGCAGCATGCAAGTTGCAACATCGCGATTTGGCTGTGGGCCTTCGTTAGGGGCTTGTTCTGCATGGTCAGCACTTGTATTTTGTTCTGAGAGGGTTTTCGTTTGCGAGGCTCCGGCCTCGGGACTCTTGCTTGCGGCCTACTTGGGCCTAGTTCGGGTGGCGGTACATAATCCATGGTATGGTGGTCGCGGGAAGGCAAGTCTTCATGGACAATATTAGATATACAGGATAGCATCACATAGGGATAGGTGGCGAGAAAACATCAGCAAGCATATACATTTTTTTTCAGGTGTCTTGCGTTTCTGCAGTGCTGCAGGAGGCGTATGTGAAAAATATCAACGATGCATGTATGTGTGTGTGTATTACAGTCCGCTATGTCACAGCACTGAATAGGTTCTTCGTGTAAGGTGGTGCGTGAGTGATCATCGTGCATGGTGGCACGTGTGTTCTTGTCCGTTGGCTATGTCGTCATGGCATTTCTAACGATGTGAATACTTATGGCTGTTGTTCTAGTCGAGCTGGTCCATGTTGCAGGCGTCGGTCTCAGTCTTGCGTGCTGGTGGGCATACTCCTCTTATGTGTAAGTTCTTGAACCAGGGTATTTTGTCATCTGGTAGATAGACAAACTCCTCTCGTGGGGGGTGCCTGGGTCGTGATCCTCTAGGCCACGGTCTGGATGAGATTGGGGGGAGGGTGGTATCCCATTCTCCCCCTTCAGTCCCCCCTCTGGTCGACTTGTTGACCACAAACTCATCCTTTTCTCTATCTCCGTTCACTCTCCATACTTTAGTTATTCCTGCCAGGTGTCCATACTGATTCACATGATCTTCAAATGACCAATACATGTAAACACAGCCGCCGCCATGTTTACAGTATACCCATCTTCCAACATATCTTTTCGGGTTCCTTGGATTCTCCACCTTCACAGACGGTGGGTCAATGTGATCGTGATGAATTTGTTTGCGTAACTTCTCCCTTTCCTGTATAATTAAGTCTGTGTGTTGGTCATCATCAGACGGCAGTATGGCGTGCATGCCAACCATCTCCATAATTTTGTCCTTTTCACCATTTCTTCTTCCTTATCCATAATTTCACTCGGATGGATACAGTCACTGTCAAAATAATGCACACTGCTAACCAGCTTCAGACCATCTGATAGCCATGGAGGCATCCACGACCATAAAAAGGAGAACCAGCTGCCATCTCCTTTGACTCCCTTACTTTCGTCAAACATTTGCGAATGCATAAGGGCTAGGTGGGAGACTGCCTCTGTAATTGTTCCATTGTCAGCGTCGTTGGCAGGGTTAAATGTGCAGCATGATTGTCCAATTTTTGCGCAAACTCCTCCTTCCATTCCCATGAGGAGGTCTATGACATATCTGTTCTGAGGTGCTACCATTCTTACCACCCTCAGTTCTTCTTTGATGGCGTTGAACCCACTTACTGTCGAGTTAATAGTCATCATTAGCTCCCATCTGGTTAATTGGAACCATTTGCATTTGCATATGCCTGCAGTCCTGGGTGTATTATTGATAACAAGAACATTGCCGCTCTGATAAATAGTCTGTGTTCTGGTGGGATTGAAGTGAGGGCTGTTTCCGATCTTCCCCATAGGTAGTTACCTGTCAGTGGCTCTCCCTGTCTCTTCGCTCTTGGGAAGATGTTCCCAGTGTTTCTCTCTGTATCTTCTTCAAACTTCAGAGATCTCTTATTCCTCTTGTTCCATTCGTCCATCTTGGGGAAGTTGCCTAGGTTGATATGTTTCTGAGGTACAACTAGTGATGGCACATTAACGTGAACCATAGTGCATATCCCATTCCATGACGGAGGTAACGTGTGATATGCTTTATTGCCGCAGGCCCAATAGTGATCCATTGGTACAGCCGTTCCCGCACCCCCCTCAGGAAGCAGCACAATACTTTTGCAGTTTTTATTTTCTCCAACATCAACATCACCTAGGTGTTGGTAGCACAGTGCAGGAGCCGTTAACGGTAGTATAGTTATTGGGTCTTCGTCCTCCTCCAGCCATGTTAAAATTGGGACATATTTCACCCACATCAACCAACATTTGTGGTTTGTTTCATTTATCGAATGTATATTCGCTTTCATCACTACGTTCCTTCCTACTGCCCTTTCTGTCCACCCTTAATTTGTGTATATTCTCCCATATATTATAATTAGAGCTCTTTCCCAGCATCCTAGTTCACCAGCAACTTCGCTTGCATACCAATCACACGGCAGGTAATTCAACGTTACCTTCTTCGTTTCTCCTTTGTCTGGCCCTTCGTTATGTATCTGTACGCTTGAGTGTGTTGGTGATAACTGTTGTACATGGTAAGTGTTTTGATGAAGTTGTTTTCATATGGCTATGTGCCTCTCGTTTTCCATTGTAATGATACCACAGTCCCTTTATATCGTCCCTTTGGTTGGAACAGGGCCATATATATCAGGCATTCTACTTCCTTTGCTGGTACTTCAGTAGCTGCAAACGTTCTTGATGCACTCGTGGTGTACGGGATCAACGAGCACACATAGCAGTTGTCCTTAGTTGTTTGCTTACCAATTTTGGTCATGTGCTGATACCACATGTTATTCGTGAAGTTTGCTGAATCTGTGATGTATGTGTCAATTCCCTCATTATCCCCATATGTACTACGATTTACTCTATTGCCATTACTTCTTTTAGCACTTGTACCACCTGATACTGTCCCTGTTGCAGCAGTGGGGGGGGAGTTTGTTAGATTTGGGTGTAGCCATAATCCAAGAAGCATAGCGTGCTTGCCAGACAGAGGCAGCAATTAGACCAGTGGTTATGAATGGTCCTACCAACTTTAATACAATACCTAAAATCACTGGCATTTCCCCCTTACCTGTGCTGCGGTCCTGCAGCTTTATTCTTTATGATGTTAAAGATGCCCGCCTGAAAATCACTAGAAAAATGTGTTATTTTGTTAGTTATGAAGCACTCCCTAGTATGTTGTCGTTCAATGGCCAGGCGAAAACTGTCCCCACGTCGAACTTTGCTCGTAGAGATGGGGAAATTATTAAAATGAATGTGTTGCTATACACACGTATCCTTCTTCTTTTTTGATACTATGGTACAGGGCTTCTGGGGTATTATTATCTGTGGGTGGTACTTTCCCTTGGCCAGAACACGACGTTAGTAGTTTCTTTTCTATACAATACAACACAGATGCGGTACCTACATGTGCGAGAAAAAGAAAAAGTACATGCATGTGTTTATACATGTGTGTGCATTATTCAATTTTGTTAAACAATGCCCATCACTGGGTAATGGGGTGGAGGGGGCTGGGCGTGGCGGGATGGGGGATTTTTTGTTTGTTCTGAGATCTCATAACCATGGGGTGAGTTGAGGGGGATTGTCCAAAGTCTATGGCTGTACCTGTGGCTGGGGAGGGGTCAGGGGCAGTGGCATAATTGTCTTTTGTTATTGTTGTTGTGTCTTCGTCTGGTGTTGATGCTGTTGGTGCTGTATTTGCGGTGGCCCTGTCAACAACGCAAGGGCGGGTCTGACTTTGTAGGGCTTGATGTCATGTAGGTGGTTCCAAACGCTCTTGCCATGTAATTTGACAGCTCTGGGAGCAACCGCTTCAACTAAGTGGGGACCCGTGAATCTGGGGCTGTTCCATTTCCTGTTGAAATTGCGGAGGAGAACTTTGTCTCCTTCCGCAACAGTCCACTGTTTATGCTGCGCTTCCTCTTCTCTTGTTTCCTCTGGTTGGGTGATCTTCGACCCGCCCTGCGTGCGCTTGAGCTGTTGAGATATAAAAGCAACACTAGTAATCAAGGAAGACACATATTCATACATTTCATTACCAAAAACATTTGCGGTGCTATCGTTGTCAGTAAATGCCCTCGATGCTGGTGTTAGTGGAAGGCGCATCTGATGTCCAGTCACCACCTCGTGGGGAGTGAGGTGGTGATCTGACCCTGCCCTATTCCTCAGCTCTAATAGAGCCAGCGTGAGACAGTACAACCAGCTTTTCTTAGTTGTCTGTTGTATTTTAGCTATTTCTTCCTTTAGGAGGCCGTTCAGGCGTTCACACACCATTAGCCTGTGGATGGTACGCACATGCAAACTTGTGCTTTATGCCAAGTAGCGTGGTAATGTGCTCAAACATCTCATTCACGAAGTGTGGGCCATTGTCTGACCTGGGGAAAACCTGTCTCACTAAAAATGTAGCTGCTCTAAAAGCATCCGCATGAGAGCAGGGCCCAGCCTCAATCCACCTTGAGAGTGGGCATACCACTACAATCATGTATCTGTTCCCTTGACATACATTGATCATGTCAATGTAGTCTATGTGAAGGTGCAGGAAGGGTCCTTCCTGTCGCGGTATAGCACCTTTTATCACTTGCAGCGTGTGACCAGCCGTAAATTGTTGACATGTTAGGCATTTACTGATAAAGTTTGCTATTTGTGATTTTAGCTCAGGACAGAACCATGCTTCATTTATTTGCGCTGCAATCACTTCCTTTCCTGTGTGTGCTGGATGGTGCAGTTGGGTCAGGGCTGTATTCAACGGGGCTGGTGGCATAACCACCTTATCTGTATTATTTTGACGCCACAGTGCATCTGTGGCGGACATTGTACACCCTCTTTTTACCCTAGTTCCTTCTCTGCCATGGGTGCAGCCGCCTGCAACTCCATTATTTGCGTTGTGGGAACGTGCGTATATCCTTCCTTCATTAACATTTGTCTTGCCCCCGCCCTCCTCTTATCTTGATACTTTTCCGGGGGGCTCCACATTTCACCAAAATATGCTGCATGTTTGGCATAGGAATCTGCTGTTTCATTACCTTTTGAGATGGGATCATCTGCATTTGTATGCGCTTGACATTTAACCAAGGCTATTTCTTTAGGGTTATCTATGACTTCAATCAATTCGGCGAGCAATAGTGTATGTTGCACTGGGGTACCATCAGCTCTTCTAAACCCCCTTCTTTGCCATTTGAGTGCACCGTTGATGTTACATATGCGCTGTCTGAATATATAGTTACTCTCTTACCGTCACTTTCTTTTAGTGCCAAAATTAGAGCTACTAATTCTGATGCCTAAGCCGAATAATTTTGCAGGAGATGGACACATTTTACTGGAACATACATCCAATCCTCTGTTACTTTTACTACTGCTGCTCCTGTCCTTCTTATCCCATCAGTCTGGTCAATTGTTGAGGACCCTTCAATGTACATTATCGCCCCCCCTTCAGGGCAGTTTCCTCCACTTTTCTCGTGCTAGAGTATAGATCAATAGCCTGTGTACAATCATGGACGTAATAACCTTCTTCTACCACCTCTGCTATGAACCTTGCTGGGTTTACAGTGCTGCATCTAACAATTGTCAATTATTGTCTGGACAGTATAATCTCATAACCTGATGCCCTCTGTGTGGTCAGTGTGGAATAGGCTTGTTCAAAATGGCAAATAGTGCATGTTCCACAAATAGTGTGGTGGGGCACCCCATTGTTATTGAGGATGATTTCTCCACCGCAAATGCTGCTGCGGTGAGGCTCTGTTCACAGGGGAAGTGTCCTAACATTACAGGGTCCAAGTGTCCACTATAAAAGGCTATCGGTTTGTGCCCCATACTTGTTTTCTGAGTCAGTACAGCCTTCATTACTGCGGAGTCGCAATGCAAGAAGATAAACAATGTGGTTTCATAATTTGAAGTGGCCAGTACTGGTGCTGTTGAGATGGCGTGATTTTAACTCTGCAAATGCCTCTCTCATTTCTATTGTCCATCTGAATCTTTTGTCTCCCTTCTGTGCTTCCTTGAGTGCCCTATGTACAAGCTATAATCAAAGAACCATGCCCTGCAGTAGTTGCGTAGGCCCAGGAACTGCTGCAGTTCCCTTATTGTTTGTTACTGTGGTGTGCTTGTTATTGAGGTGCAATGTTTCTTCCATTCTGCGAGATGAGTAGGCCAATGTATAGTACCTGCTCCTGGCAGTACTGTAGCTTCTCTTTATTTACCTTGTACCCCTTCTCAGCTACTACTGTGAGCATTTTTATTGAGTCTCTCCTGCACTTTTCCTCCGTGGTGCTTCATATTATTATGTCATCTACATATTGCAGCACCGTGCTCTCCATTTCAATGTTTCCAACATAAAATCGTGGCTGGGTTAGCTGCTATGGGGTATTCTGCTTCCACTATATTGTTCAAAGGGTGTAGGTCCTGGATAAAACGCCAAGAACCTCCCTTCGTTTTGCGCACAGGGTACACAGCAGTGTTGCAAGGCGATTATGATGGTACTAATATACCCTTGTCAATAAGGGCACTTATTGTTTCATATATGCCCTCATCTGCTTCTTTGGAGAGTGGGTATTGTTTCACTCTCTGTAGTATTGCTCCTTTCTTCAACTTTATTTTCACTCCTCCTATGCTCTTGATGCAACCAACGTCACATGGACTAGTGGTCCACAGGGATGCTGGTACTGCTGCCATGTCTTCCTCAAAAAATTGTGCCGGCGTGTGGGCAGGTGCCTCCAGTGCCATAGCCATTTACTGTGCCACTTGCTTATATGTCACTTTCAACCATATGTGGATGCTCATCCCAAACACCATCTCTCCTTCTCCATTGTCATCGGAGAAGAGCTCCTCATCAGTTACTTGTGTCAGTCTGCACCACTCTGCCAATGCTATTACTGCTCTCCATGCCATCCCCTCCCTATCTTTGCATGTACCGCAATGTAATCTGCAGTTGCCATGATGCTGTCAATGCTTACTGAAATAATTTGCCCCTCACTTTCGCTGGCCGGTGTCTCTGGTCTGAATAAGTATGCAGCCAGCTTCCTCCAAATCTTGCCCTCTATTCCAGGCAACCATGCAATCACCATGTCTGTCCCATATTGAAATACCTCTACATCTACAGGTTCTGCCCGGGCCACTGTTTTGCCACAGTAAGCCTGCAGTATTTGTCGGGCTGTGAGCATGTTAATTCCTGGAGTAGAGCAAATTATGCCTTTCTCCGTGAAGGAGATTGTCATATTCATTTTGCTCATTATGTCTCTTCCTAGTATATTAACTGGTGACTGCCTCAAGTACAATAATGGGAGTGATATATCGTGATCTCCTATAGATAGGGAGATGTTCTCAGTGAATGCAACCAACCCTCGAGCCCCAGAGAATCCTTGAGTGTGCATGGCCTCGCCAACATTTTAAATTTACCCTCCCGTATGCATGACTTTGCATTTACCGTCCCGTATGGTGACATTTTCTGTCACCTATCATTACCTCTGTACGTGGTTCCTCGGCATTATTAGGTGTCACTGATAGGATGGGACACAACAAGGACATCTGTGGGCTGTCCTATTGTGGATATAGCGACAGACACTTCCAGTGTATGGGTTATGGCCCATTATTGTTACTTTCCCTAGCTGTGTTTGTTGTGGTGGTCCATTAGTAGTTGATACTGCATTGTCTTTTATTTGTATAAGCTGTTGTACTGGTTGCCCCTGCTGTTGTTGTGTTGGTATCATCTGTTGTTGTGGGAGAGTGTTTGTCTGTACCTGCTGCTGTGGTGGTGCTTGCGGCAGTGGTACTTGTTGTTGCGGCGGGCATTGTTGTACTCCCTGTTGCTGTTGTAAAACTTGTTGCTCTCCCATAGGCCCTCGTTCCCCCCATCCTAGTTGAGTGAGCCTTACCCTGCATGTGTATGACATGTGTCCTGCCATCCCGCATATCCAACATATTAATGGTTCTCTGGCCTGCCATGGGAAATTCCCCACATTATCCTGGTATCCTTGCTGCCCGTTATGGTAGTAACTTCAAACTCCTCCACCTTGCTGCTGTGTATGTTGGTTATATCCACTCCCCCTCATCATTCCACCTCTCCCTCTGTAGTTGTTGTAGTTTCCGTTTCCTGCTTGCATGTATCCTCCTCCTGCGGTGGTTGTGTATGGTGGGAGTGGTGGCATCTGTTGTGTTATGGTCTGTGTTGGTTGCTGTGATGGAGCTGCTTGTTGCCGCGTTGTGTCGTATGGAACTACTGCTTGTGCGGGGATTGGTGCTGCTACCACTGGCGTTCTTCTTAGTGCTCCCTCCATGGTATATTTAGATAATTTTTTCTGTACCAATTTTGCCTCTTCTGCCTTCCTATCTTCCTCCTTTTGTTTCATTTTCTCTCGACACATTCTGCAGTGGTGCACTATAGTTAGTTGTATTTCTGGCCACGCCTTAGCTTCCATCCCTACTATCTTCTTTATTTGCCTTTGCACGGGCTCCGGGAGCCCTTGTACTAGTATATGATAGAAAATAGCTGGTGTCTTATCCCTCTGTTCCCACGTTTCCAGGCGCCACTTCTCCTGATTCTCGTGGAGGTAATCAACAGGATCTTCATTCTCACGCATTTTGCGTGATGTTATTGCTCCTATGTCTGACGTGTCCGGGTACTGAACTCTCAAGGCCTGCCACAGTACATGTCGGCAATTGGCGAATGGCACTCCATAATGTGTCGTGTCTGCTATTGTGACCCCTGGGAAGCCCACTCTCTTGCATATATCATCTGCAGCATCCCCCAAAATAGATATCAAGAGCCCCTTCACATCCCCTACCGGTAATTTCTGTCCCGCTGTTTGTTTCTCCAAGTCATATATCCATTTCCCAGCCCCTCCATTTAGTGATGGGAGTCTACATTTTATGTTTTCTTTGTCGACATGCTTCCAGGGTACATATTGTGGCCTGGCCCCTCCATTTCCAGAAGTGGCATTAAGTTATAACCCCTCATTTCCCCTCGTCCCTGCGGGGTGAGGTCAGTGCATTCCCCCTCTTCCTCAGGGTCCGATAGCTCTGTTATCATGTCAATGTTAAAGTTTTTCCTTTTATCATCCCTTTCATTGTCTTTCCCTCTCCTGTTACCCTCCTGTTTTGTAGTGGGAGTGTTTGCCCGCTCTTCCTGCCTGCGTCTCAGAAGGTCACTGAGCCTGTTGATATATAGTGTGTGCGCAGGGGTTGGTGTGAGTGGGCGTAGTGGGCATGGTGATGTTTGTAGTACTGTGTGTGGCGTTCTCCTCTCTACCTCACTTGCCTTTCCGTTGCCTTTCTTATTGTCGTCCCTCTTTCCACATGACCATGGTGACTCGTTGTTTGTGCGTGTTATGTATAATTTTTCTAAACTCTCCCTTCTACCATCCTTCCCACTTTTCGCCGAACAGTCTTCCTCCTCGCTACAAAATTCATCAAGGAGAGATGAGCTCCACTCTTGGCGTTTCCCACCCACCGTCCTTAAATCTATTAAGTCCTCTTCCCGATGTTCTCCTCCTCTGACAGCTATCCCCTGCATTGATGTTGTGGCCACTTGCAAATCTTTGCACGTGTATGCTCTTATGCCGTGCTCTACCCTTTTGTCCCCACACTCACCATCCTCCTTCCCCATTACTTTGCCACCTATTTCCACTCTTTCCCTTTTTAGTTCTTCTATTACTTCACTACTTACCTTCGCTAATATCCTCCCATCTTCTTCCTTCCTTTCCCGTTTTTCCCTTTCTCTCTTTAGTATACTTGCTATTACTTTACCTTCTTCATATTTCCTGGAGCTTTCAGATAGTATTTTCCTTTTCCACAGTTCCATTTCCTTTTCCTTCTCTTCCACTTGTCTCTTCATATCTCTTTGCACGGCGCGGTATACCCTCTCAGCTATTACCTTTATCCTCTCTGCTTCCCTTCTCTTCTCTTCCATATGCTCCTTCATCCTCTCTTGCTCATCCTTATTCTCCTTTCTCTCCTTCCTTCTTCCTCATGTCTCTTGTTCGAACTGTCTGATCAATGCACTTCGCGCATCCCTCAACTCAGCCAACCTTTCCTCCAACATTTCTTCCTCTTCCCGTGACAGCTGATCTCCCTCTGTGTTACTCACCTCGTCCCCTGTTTGTGTGTTACCCATGTCTTCCTTAGTCATCCTTCTTACTACATGCTCCTCATCTTCTGTTGATGTCCCTTGCAGCTTTAAGAGCACCTGTGCTGCTACCCATTCCTCTGGTCCTATGTTTGTTATTTGGTCCTCCCCTTTCTTACTTCCTTCCAAACCTGCCCGCGCGGATGTTGAGCATACCGTGCTCGTCACTGCCTCCCCCCTCTTGTAGCTTCCTGTAGCAGCATACGGTGGAGGGTTGTACGCGGGGTTTGAGTACCCTTCAGCGGCTGTCAGTTGCTGTCTTGCTACTTCTCTTAATTCTGTTACTAGGTACAACCCACCTTCCTCCTTCTTCACTACCTTCGCTAGAGGCATATCTTCCGTTACTTCCTCCTTCACCTCCACTTCAGATGCTGTATTTGATCCCTCTTCCTCCTTCTTGCTCTCTTCTACACATGGTGTAGTGCTGTTTGCCGTGCCACACCCCCTTTCTTCCTCTTCCTTCTCCTTCCTCTCTATTATTTCTTTGCTCCCTTTCCCTTCTGCTGGTCCCACCATTGTGAACATCCCCGCTGCTCATGTTCTTGTCCCCTGGAACATTCTCCATAAATTGAACATCTCTATATGATGAGGTAATTTATTCCCCTGTACGTGTTGTGTATGTGCGTTAACAGTGAGTGTTGGGTGTATGGAGCAAAATTGCCGTTAGGCGACCACGGTGTCACTATTTTATTATCTGTTCCTTGTGTCCACTCTACACTGTATTTGAAAATGTTCTCCTTATATGGCGAGAGTGTTATACACATATGTTGGAGGGGTGTAGTTAAAGCATTTCCCCACACCCGGACCCCGATCCATATGATGTTGCCATATTGTACTTTACGTTTCACCAATATTAACCTTCTTTACCTGGCCCCGTAAGCTGGGGACTTCCGATCGTCCGCTGAAAAGTAATACAATTGCAAATTCACACTTCTTTTCCTCTATTAGTTTGCTCCCCTTATTTTACGTCTATGGCCGCCTATGGCCGTGGCGCACAAAGCCCCCTGTGGCTGCGTGCCCTGTGTGACGTGCTTGTACAGCCGCCCCACTTCCTTTCCCATTAAATCTCTCCCTCCCCCTTCCGTCCACCTTGCTCAGCGTGAGCGGCGTTCTCCGTGCGCTGTCACCTCACCCCTCCCTTATCGAGTGTTGGCGGTGCTTCCCGTGCTCTTTCTCCCCACTTTGTCTATGCCGCCCCTCTCCCACTTCTATCCCTCAGCCACCCCTTATTGAAGACGGGGCGGTCGCGGTGTCCTATAAAAGCCCTACGGGTGACGTCACCAACTCCTCTTACTATTACCGTTAAGAACCTCTAATGACATAAAAGAGAATGCTACATATTCTAACTTTTGTCCCCACAACCCCACAGCTGTCCTCTCGCTTCGACCGGAGCAAGGAATACTACAATAAACTCTTATAATTGGACTGCGCACGCTGCATCGCCTCGCGTGTGATACGCCCCTCGCCAGGGGAGCATAACCAGCCAATTATCTTCCGCACTCGTTAACAATCTAGCTACCTCCTACGGGGAAACTTCATCTACCTAACAAGCTTCAATACCCAAATGGTAGGGATCCTCATCCTCTCATTGATCTAAAACGCCAATTCGTAGGAAAACCACACCTATACCCTACAGGTGCCCGCAACCTGAACAACTCAATGCCTTCTGGCCATCACACGTGGTGCCTTTCGGCTCAACCCAATTCTCTCCATGACGCGGTGAAAGATGGTTCTTGTACCTGTCCAGCCACCGCTCACTTATCTGTCATCACTGAATTATCAAATCTTTTCCAACACACTGTAAACACCTCCCTCCACCCTATTCACAATTCCACCCCCCTCCCACACAACATTGCATTGCTGGTTGGGTGTGTCATGCTCACCAAGTTCTCCTGCTGTGCGGGGCCGCTCGACAGCGTGCACCCCTCCAAAGCGGCTCGCCACCTCCCCTCGTCTGGACCACGTCTGGACACTCGCCAACCGCGGGCGGGATACTTCTCAAACCGGCTCCCGAGGGCCAATATCTGGATTGCGCTGTCCGGTCTTCTCGCAGTTCTGTGATGGTCCTGTAGTCCTCAAAAGGGGGCAACAGCAGAGGGGGCCGCGCTGCCGGGCCGCTTCGCAGCAAGAGGCCCTGGAATAATGCTCTCAGGGAAGCAGACCTTAAACAGATCTCAGCAGTGCCTCCAACTTGTTGGGGAAGTTATCCCAGGGGCCGGCAGAGAGAGAGAGTATGACACACGCACACAAGGAGCAAGGCACTTCTGCGGTTTATTAGAGTAACGGCAGGGATATGCTTAGTCCGTATGCATCCGGGCAAGCTCTCGTCTCCCGTGGGTCTCGAAGGCTCTTTTTACAGCAGTATGGCGCGCTAATCACGTCACCTGGGAAAAGCATAACAAAACCTATTGCCATCTCGGATTGGTTCCCCGAGCGGTATGGTTAGTATAGTTATTGTTACAAGGGGACCCTTGGTGATTGGCTAAGTGTAATGGCGTCAGCAATGAGCCCCCCTGTGCTCTGATTGGACCTTCCGCGAGCACCCAAGCCTGGGACCACCGCTGTTCCCAGCTCGCGGTGTACCTGACATTAGCAACAATGTGCAACTATGTGTTAGTGCGAACAATGGACAGGTCTGCTTATGGCTGGTGAGCAGGTCTTTCCCATCCACTGCTGGCATCCATCCTTGCCGCTTCGTTGTTGCAACCTGTGTCCCAGACGTGGGACCTTGGCAGCTTTCTGTCTTGTGGGCTTGGCATCTTATCAGTTCGGCTTGGTCACGTGTGTGTAGACCGTAGCTGGAGCAGAATTATGAGCATTAGATTTTATATTCTGTGTCTGGGGGCCTGGCATCTGCAGGTGTAACCTTGGCGCTGGCCTCACAGCATGCAAGTTGCAACATCGCGGTTTGGCTGTGGGCCTTCGTTAGGGGCTTGTTCTGCATGGTCAGCACTTGTATTTTGTTCTGAGAGGGTTTTTGTTTGCGAGGCTCCGGCCTGGGGACTCTTGCTTGCGGCCTACTTGGGCCTAGTTTGGGTGGCAGTACATAATCCATGGTATGGTGGTCGCGGGAAGGCAAGTCTTCATGGACAATATTAGATATACAGGATAGCATCACATAGGGATAGGTGGCGAGAAAACATCAGCAAGCATATACATGAGTTCTTCAGGCGTCTTGCGTTTCTGCAGTGCTGCAGGAGGCGTATGTGAAAAATACCAACGATGCATGTATGTGTGTGTATTACAGTCCGCTACGTCACAGCACTGAATAGGTTCTTCGTGTAAGGTGGTGCGTGAGTGATCATCGTGCATGGTGGCACGTGTGTTCTTGTCCGTTGGCTATGTCGTCATGGCATTTCTAACGATGTGAATACTTATGGCTGTTGTTCTAGTCGAGCTGGTCCATGTTGCAGGCGTCGGTCTCAGTCTTGCGTGCTGGTGGGCATACTCCTTGTATGTGGAAGTTCTTGAACCAGGGTATTTTGTCATCTGGTAGATAGACAAACTCCTCTCGTGGGGGGTGTCTGGGCCGCGATCCTCTAGGCCACAGTCTGGATGAGATTGGGGGGAGGGTGGTATCCCATTCGCCCTCTTCAGTACTATATGTATTGCGTCATTATGGCAATGTTTTTGCCTTAAATGTTTCTGCTTGTACCTCTTTTTGGCAGAACGTTTTTGCCAGCAGAGTTCTTTTCTGTTGCTCTCATCTGCACATGAGATTAAATTTTTTTATCCTTACAAGATGGACTTGGGCCTTTCTTCCCTAGCGGGTTGTATTTTCTCTGGTGTGAGCGTCCAGGGGCTTGCTTTCAATAACTCCTATGAGTATTAGCGTCTGTCTCTTTTTTCCATCCTACAAATATTTTTCTATCACTCGTGTCCCTTTCTACACACATGCTGCTAATCTTAAACAAGTTCTGGCACTTTCCCATACTCTCCTGTACCTATTCCACCCTTAACGCCAAGATGGTCATGGGGCATTTAAGTGGAGTGGAAGCCCTTGGGAGTTGAGAGCCCACTTCTGCAGATCTGGATGGAGCAGGGAGTCAGTGTGGTGCTCGTTCATGTGTAAATTGCGCACTTCTATGTTTGATTTGTGATCGTTGTTTTCATTTTTTGCGAATCATGCAAAATGTGCACACTCTTTATTTACGTATTTTTCTAGGTGTAAGTAGAACTAGAGGCACATTGGGTGACTAGTGTCCAGTTCTGGTGGACACCACTGGGGGTACTCTGTTCAGTACTGGAGACCACACTTGGGGCATTCAGTGCAATTATGTAGGCCATATCTGCAACATTGCATTTTTTTGTAATTGCATATTGGAGTTTCAGAAAAGTAAAAGAGGCACAGTCATCGGGGTAATCCTGAAAAGGGTATTGTGCATACAAGAGACAGTTAGAGAGCAACTGTCTGGTAGATGTTGGTATTTGGTGTGCTCTATTCTGGAGGCCACATCTGGAGGTTTGGGTTCAGGGATGCAGGGCACATCTGGAGTGTTGTGGCTATCTCTGTAGGCCATATCCTGAGTCTTGTGTTCAGCGATGGGGGGAACATCTGGAGGATTGTGACCAGCTCAATAGGCCTTAGACTGTGTGTTGTGCTCCATGATCACACCCACATCTGGAGTGCTGTGATTAGCCCGGCCAGTCATATCCTGAGAATTGTGTTCACTGCAAGAGGGCACATCTGGAGTGTTAGGGCTAACTTTGTAGACAACACCTTGAGTGTTGTGATCAGTGAAGGAGGGCATTCTGGAGTGTTGAGATTACCTCTGCAGGGCATATCTTCATGTTGTGTTCATTGATAGATGAAACATCTCGAAGTGTGATCAGCTCACTTGGCCTTATCTTGGTGTGTTGTATTCAATGAATGCAGCCACATCTGGGATATGTTGACTAGCTCCGCAGGCCATATATTGAGTGGTGTCTTCAGTAAATTAAGGAACATCTGGAGTGTTGTGACTAGCTTTGTAGACCACATCTGGAGTCTTGTGCTCAGTGGTGAAGTTCACCCTTGGAGTGTTGTGACTAGCTATTGAGGCCGTACCATGAGTGCTTTGTTCAGTAAAGGAGGGCACATTGAGTGTCCTGACTACCTCTGTGGGCCATATCTTGAGTGTTGTGTTCAGTGAAAGAGAGCACATCTGGACTGTTGTGACTAGTTCTGCAGGCAGATGTTGAGTTTTGTGTTTAGTGATGGATGAAACATCTGGAGTGTTGTGAATAGCTCTGCAGGCCATGTCTGGAGTGTGTGTTAACCGATGGAGGCCATAACTGGACTGTTGTGACTAGTTCTCCAGGCCACAACAGGAGTGTTGTGTTCAGTGATGTAGGCCACATCTGGAGTTTTGTGGTTGTCTCTCTAGGCCTAATAGTGTCACTGTGTCAAAGTTTGAACTTAGAAAGTATGCCTAATAGCGTCTCTGTAGTATAGTCACTGTGGTAAAGTTGCATCTAGAAAGTGTGCCTAATAGTGTCACTGTGCTAAAGTTGAATCTAGAAAGTGTGCCTAATAGTGTCACTGAGGTAATGATGAACTTAGAAATTGTGCCTAAATATACGCCCCCTGTCCTGCTCTCGTGCTTGATCACAGGCACTTTACTGATATTCACTATATCAAACTACTATGCTTACTCTCCCCTATACACCATCATTCAACTAGAACACAGCTGTACTATGAAACATTCGGTCTAGCTGTTCTCATAATTAACATGACCCCATGAAATCCACATCATCCTAATAACACACAGCTATCTGAGCACATTCCGGCTAGCTTAAGCATCTCTTCAGGCCTAACACAGCCAGAACTCAGTCTGGGTGTCCACCCTCCAGACTGAACACATCCAACTGATTTCCTCAGCACCACACCAACCACTAGGAAGCAGCTTTCATACAACAACCACACCAGCTGCACACATATACGGTGCACCCACGCACCATACCACACTCTCTATCTCTACTGACTGAACTGCGGTTCCCGAGGGTGTTCAACCTACCAGCGCTTTAAGATCATACCAATGATACATAAGGCGCAATATAAATGCTAAGTAACATAACATAACAAATCTGGAGTGTTGTCTTTGGTGATAGAGGGCACATCTGGAGTGTTGTGGATAGCTCTGCGAGCCACATCTTGAGTGTGTTTTCAGTGATGGAGGGAACATCTGGAGTATTGTGACTAGCTCTGCAGGCCATAACAGGAGTGTTGTATTCAGTGATGGAGGGCACATCTGTAGTGCTGTGGCTAAATATGTGGGCCACATCTTGAGTGTGTTTTCAGTGATGGAGGGAACATCTGGAGTATTGTGACTAGCTCTGCAGGCCATAACAGGAGTGTTGTATTCAGTGATGGAGGGCACATCTGTAGTGCTGTGGCTAAATATGTGGGCCATATCTTGAGTGTTGTTTTCAGTGATGGAGGATAGATCTGGAGTGTTGTGACCAGCTCAATTGACCTTGTGTGTTGTGTTCAATGATCACAACCACCTCTGGAGTGTCTTGACTAGCTCTGGGTGCCATATCTAGCATATTTTATTAAGTGCTTGAGGGCACATATGGAGTGTTGTAGCTAGCTCTGCCAGCTATATTTTGAGTTTTGTTTTCAGTGATGGAGGCTATATTTTTAGTGTTATGACCAGCTCAATTGGCCTTGTGTGCTGTGTTCAATGATCAAAGCTACATCTGGAGTGCCTTGACTACCTCTGGATGCCATATCTAGAGTGTTGTATTCAGTGATTGGGGGCACATCTGGAGTGTTGTGACTGGCTCTGTAGCGCATAGCTTGAGTGTTGTTTTCAGTGATGGTGGGAACATCTGGAGTGTTGCGACTGGCTCTGTGGGCCATAGCTGGAGCGTTGTAATCCATGATGGAGGACACATCTGGAGTGTTGTGACTAGCTCTGTTGATGAATTTGTGAATGCTTTCGCCAAAGCGCTTAACAATAATATTTAGAGCGGTACACAAGCGAAAGGTTAAATGATAAAGGATAGATCATTTAGAAGGAAGTGACAGTAGAAGTTGGGCATTACAATGGGATCACAGATATGAAAGGTGAAGGCACACCCCTGTATGCTCACAGCAGAGAAAATACAACCCGCTATGGAGAAAAGGCCAAGAGATTTAATCGCACAAAAATAAGGATGCAAACAAAGAACTCTGCTGCTCCAACATGTTCTAGCGAGAGTTAGTACAAGCAGAAACGTATAAGGCAGAACATCGACATCACTTTATGGTGAAAACCCACGTGGCTGGTTGGTGAGGCTGCGATTGGTACCAGCCCTGTCGGTCCATCTTCCATCACATGGGGTTAGCTGGGCTCATCTCTCCAGGGACTGAAGGTCAGGCTCTTCACATGTTGCTGTTACAGAGTTAATATTGTAAGATAATACTAATAATTCATTATGGCATACACCTTGGAAATTTGGGGACTGGCACACGGGGAGTAACACAATCACGCTGACCCACACATTCTTTGCTCAGTTCAGATGACACTCTCCAAACCTAGAGCTTCCACCCCCACTTTGGACAATAATGTATTCCTACCTGTACCTCGTAAGACAAAGGGTGTCATTCTGTGACACGGTGAAATGGTCATGCTCGTTCAGATCTTTTACTACCACTGGGTTTATGGTTGGTGGTCTGAGGTCACCTACTAACGCGGCATTCATGGGTCTTGGAGTGGGTCAGTTGTAGGTGCCGTTACTCCTGGTGGCCAGGGTGGGGATTGCAGATCTGCTGGTGGCCTGGCTGAGATGAATGTGTGCAGCGAGGAGCATGGTGTTGTCTCGCGGCCTTGCAGGGCGCATTTCTTTTTGCGATAACGAGTAATTGCAACAGTTAAGGAACAAAGGGAGGTTTTTATGGGAATTAGCAACCTGGGTCCTTTTCTCATCCGCGATTGGGCTTCTTCAGGTTTCTCCGCTGGGCCTACATTTACGGCACGACCCACATTGAATGTGTCCACCATAACTACAAATTGGCACCTCTTTATATGCGCACACTAAGTCTATACTTCTGTAATTCATGCAATATTAGATTCGTGCTGGTTTCCTCAGCATGCCCCCCCCCTCCTCACTGGGTACATTACACGTCTATCTAAGGGGCTCGCCTCTCTCTAAAGCATCTAGAAGGGTGGGTAAGGTTCATTTCCTTCCCAACAATGGAGAGGAACTGTTGTCAGAAGCTAGATAGTTCCATAGTTTAGGAGCCAGAAGTGAGAATGAATGGAACGTCAAAGGAGCACAAGGAGGCTTGAGAGCGGTAAGAAGGTGGAAATGCTAAGAACGGAGAGAGAGTGCAGGTGTGTACGGTGAAATAAGGGAGGAGATTTAAGGAGGAGCAAGACCATGAGAACATTGAATACAATCAACAGAAAATTGAAAAGATGGGAGATGAATTGAAGAAGGCAGGTGGAGAGAAGAGATTGTTTAATGGAGGAGCGAATAGGTCATCAAAGAGAAGATGAACTGCAGAATTGAAGATAGAACGAAGAGGGATGACATGAGAGGAAGGAAGGCCACAAGTAGGGCTGAGCAATAGTCAAGTCTAGAAAAGATAGAAGAGAACATGACGAGCTTGGTGACCTGGAAGGAGAGAAAGAGGTGAATTGTCCATAGGCTAAAGAGATGAAAAGAACAGGTGCGAGCAGTAGACGAGATGTGTTAAGAGACGGGGAGCATGTAACCCAAATAACCCTCAAACTACAGGCAGGCTTTTAGGGATGGTGAAATAGAGGAAGGAAGGAACAAGATTGAAGGAATAGAGAGTGGGGGAGGGAATTTCAGTTTCGAAGGATTGACAACAAGGTAGTGAAAAGACATCCAGGATTAGAGAGCTTGGAGTCAAGAAGAGACACAGGAGTGAACAGAGCCATAAAAAGAAGAGAAAGAAAAGAATGGAAAGAATAAAATGAAATATAAAAGATATTCATCAAATCAGACCTCAGACCCGATACGCGTTCAGGCTCGTTCTCTGTTTATCGCCTCTGTTTTAAGACACATTCCCAGTCTGAAGCATCGGCTTTCAGGCCTGTTCCTTCTTTAGGGAATTAGGTTTCAGACTCGCCACCACTCTTCAGCATTACATTTTGGGCCCCAAGTCCTCTCTAAAGCCTCAGTTTCAGCGGCACTTTAGTGCACCTTCGTCAACAAGTCTTTCTGGAAGGATGAGGAGGAAGTTGGCAGTGCCCAGACGTGGCACTCTCGAATGACTGATCTCCTCCTCTTGCACTCTGTGAGATTGTCTGCCCCTCCAAATATGTCTTGGCCATACTCTTAAGACCACGGCCAGGCCTCAACCAAAGGCGTGCTGGGTGGGTGTGCTTTGTGGGTGTTGAGAGGACTGCAGAGCCCCCTCTACAGGGCAGAGGCGGCATTCCTGCCTGGTCAGTATTAATGGATGTGTACTCAGGCAGGGGCACCATTGGTTGCCAGGGGTCTCAACTGCGACCTCTGAGGTCTCCCTCTCTAACCCTGTGGTCTTCCTTGCTACCCATAAAAAACAATAAAAAAATGTTTTTTCTTTTTTTTTAATATAAGCACCTGGACTGGCTGTGGCCAGTGCCATGTGGTTCTTTGTTTCTGGAGTGGATGGCTTTCCTGGTCAGGCCTCTTGAAAACAGGGGGTTTCACTACTGTAACACTTTGAGTAGTGACCCTCAATAAAAATGAATAGGAATAACAAATAACTTGTCTTTCTGGAATTCTGTACAACAATGGCTAGACTCATTAAAGGTTTATTTCAGGCACACTTCAGGGGGTAAGTCCCTAGTTTAGTATGTTCTTAAACACCTCAATTCAGCCTTTCATCCTTCTGCGGTCGATCATTGAGTACCAACACAGGTTGGGTGATATTGGTTGTGTATTTGTTCAATATAATGTGCTTAAGCGTAAGTGCTATAAATAACACATCATTATCATTTGGCCTTAGACCTCTGCTTGCATTCACAATAATGTGGTAATATGTGCCTATGCACACTGATCCTAACGATACATATGGTGATCCATTCTTGTATGAAATGTACATCATATTAAAGTGATAGCGTAACTATATTTTCTGTTGTGTACGCAGCAATAAAAGGTTGCGTTCCTTCGCTTCCCGTGATGTCACTTCGGGGTTGGGTGAACTGACATCACTTCCTGTAATGTCATCAGAGGTAAAGGGTCGTGTGATGTCACTTCTGCTACCCCTAGCGTTTTGGTGAAATGACATCCCTGTACTCAGGTGGAGAGATCGTTTCTAAGTGTGATGAGAGTGCCCAGTGAAGCCTATTCCTTGGGGCAGGCCTTCCTCTGGGTGCATGTGGGCAGCCATGTGAGCCTGGTCTAGCTTGGCACTCAGGGTCATCGCAGTCATTATGGCAGCAGAGCTATCAGATTCAGCATAGTGGCCCAGGGCCTGGGTCCTGCATCAGGGCCGGTGCAGGCCCCCCCCCCCCCCGGGACGCAGATTTACACTTCATAGATGGTCCACAGCTGGTCAGGTGAATTGAGGCTCGGGTGAGGGTGGACTCCCATGGCAGGCAGCCAGCTGTGTAGGAGTCCTGCTAGGATGGGTTGTCCTGTTTCATGATGTGGCTGTGGAGACCCTCTGTCTGTCTCTGAGATGCAGCCGAGAGCAAACGGTGAAGGCCGCCGTGATGCGCCTCACCTCGATGGTTGCTCCTGGGGGGCTGGGAGCTTGTCTTCTGTCGTTGAACCTCTGGCCAGGGTGCACCCATGATCCTGGGTTTTTTTTTCTGCCGTATCTAGTTCCCTCAGTGACTATTTATTACTGGGAGCACTTTGCCATGCTCTGCTCCTTTTGTGGAGCCGGCAGGAGGTAGAAAGTAACTTTCAGACTCCTGAAACCCAACACATGACCTGAATGGCGCCCAAAAAAGATTGCCCACGCTGATAGCTCAGGAAGTCTTCATTCTACTAAAGACAAGGAGGCGAGCATTATGCTTTTCTTTCTTTTAATTCTGCCATCTCAGCACTTTAACACTTGACTTAACTTATTTTTAAAAATGTTCTTGGTGTAACATTAGAAAAAGGCAAACAGTAAGTTCAAGTTTAACATCTCCCAAAAATCCAATACGAGTGTCTCTAACCACGACTCCAATGATCCTCCTGCTTCCAGTAGTCCTGACCTCCATATGTCCACCTATCAGCACCCAGCATGGGGTGTAAACCCAACGTCCTTTCGTCTTCCTTTGCCATTTAGAGTTCTAGTTCGGCATGTGTACAGTCATTGAATTCCGGAGCCCTAAAGAACTTATTAACTGCTCCTCTGTTGTGATAACTCTTTGGTCCAACTTGCAACTTGCAATAATCTCTTCTTCCTCCTGACTACGTCCTCTCAAGGCACCTTCTGGTCATCTCCTGTGATAACATAAAAGGTACCGTGAAGGTGGTATTGAACAAAGCTTGGCATACAAAATATTACAAGTTTCATTTCTTTGTCATTCAGGGTGGGTTATAGTGCTCGCCTCCTTGTCTTTAATAGAATGAAGACTTCCTGAGCTATCAGCGTGGGCAATCTTTATTCTATGGCAAGACAGGAGGCTCGCATTATGCTTGTTCAAAGCTTGCTACCACCCTGTTCGGAATATCAAAGACTGGCTTGAACTAAAATGTTTTAAATGTCGACTCAAAGGACCAATCTGCTGATTTCATAATGTCTTGAAGTGACACCTCTGCTGCGAAAGCACTAGAAGCATCGCCCCTCTATCAGAATGCGCGCCAAATAAGGACACATGTAGTCCAGCCCACTGCATCACCTCTCTTACCCATCTAGCTATAGTCGCTGTTGCTACTGCATGGTGCGCTACAAGCAGCTGTGTCACTCCGTGAGGCCTAATCTGCGCTGTTGCTATTCCATAATCTTTAATGCATTGCGCTACACTCTGTAAAATAGGGGTAAGAAATCTCTCTAGAATCGGTCTTGGTTCTCTTGGCAATAGAGAATGCTACTCCTTCTGGATAAAAGATTTGTCTGTCTAATTCTAGCGCCTTAATATCTGACACCCTCCGGCACGCTACTAGGCACAGGAGCATAGCTAATTTCCCTTATAATTGGGATCGGGATAAGAGGTTGTTCTCGGGCCACCTCAAGAATAGATTAAAAATGTCCCTGACGTCCTACAGAACTGCGTATTTAGGCTCTGGCGGTCTTCTGAATTTAATCCCTTTGAGGAGCCGCAAGACTGCTAGATGTTCTCCAACCACACTCTTTTCTACCTTATCGTGTCCTGCTGAGATCGCTGATCGGTAAACTCCTATTGGTCTATAGGCACTGCCTGCTTGAAACCTTGAAGCTAGGAAGTTGAGAACTTGTACTAGAGGAGCTGAAATGGGAACCAAACTGTGTTCTATGCACCACAGTGTCCAACCGTTACAAGCGATGCTATAGCTCCTAATAGTGGAAGGCGCCCAGGAATCTCGGATGCAATCTGCAGAGAGCTCCGAAATTCCCGGCAATTGCCATCTTTTCCTGAAACCCTGCATGCTATCAACTGTAACGTGCCCGCTTATATCATTGGATGGACATGACTGGTCGGGTCGAATAGAAGGTCCGGCAGATGCGGAACTATTCTCGGAATATCCAAAGAAAGTTCCATCGCTACTGGAAACCAGGCCTGCGCTTTCCAACAAGGCAGCACCATCACCAGCTCGGCTTTTTCTCTGCATACTTTCGCAAGGGCTCTTGTGATCATCACAAATGGTGGGAAGGCGTAGTGGACTGCTCCGGTCCACGGGTGTAGAAATGCGTCTGTAACCGCTGCTCCTGGGTCTATCCTCCAACTGTAATACTATTGCGTCTGTGCATTCGGTCTGGATTTAAACAGATCTATGTCTAGGGGTCCCCATAACGCCTGTAAGTGTCTGAATACCTGGGGATGTAGCCTCCAATCGCTGGAGTCTGCAAGATATCGAGAGTTCCAATCTGCTATATTGTTCTGACTCCTGGGGAGATATTCTGCCGTGACTGCAATTTTGTTCTGCAGGCAATAGTGCCAAAAATCTTTTGCTAGCTCTGCTAACATATTGGACCTTGTCCCCCCTAACTTGTTGATGTAGCGGACCGCTGAAATGTTGTCCATCTTGAGCAACATGCAGCATCTCATCTTGTCTTTCGTAAACACTTGGACTGCGAAGGAGCCTGCTAGAAGCTCGAGGCTATTTATGTGCAGGTTCAATTCCTCGTCTGACCACTCTCCTCCTGTCTGAATCTGTTTGCACCTTGCTCCCCAACCTGACCTGCTTGCGTCTGATTATATGACCAGATCTGGAACATCTCCAAATATAGCTTGGCGTTCCATGCTTCCATATTCTCCAGCCACCACTGAAGTTCCGTAATGGCTTTGTGATCCAATCTCACTATGTGATGGTAAGCTAAACCTCGGCGCAAGTGTCTGATCTTGAGCCTCTGTAACGCTCGTTAATGCAGCAGTCCCGGAAATATAGCTTGAATGGATGCTGCTAGTAGGCACACTACTCTGGCTAGATTCCAAAGCGATATAGCCTTCTTTGCTATCACTGCTCCGAGCTCCGGTTTTATCTCCCTGACTTTGTGACTTGGGAGCTCTAGGATCACTTTCACTGTATTTACGGTGAAGCCCAGAACTTCTATTCACTGAACTGGTACGAGCTGAGACTTTTTTAAGTTCACTAAGAATCCTAGGGAGGATATGAGCTTGAAAATCCATTGCACGTCTCTCGCTAAGATTTCCTTGCTGGATCCCATCACTAGAATATCGTCTAGGTAGATGATCATGCAAACCCCTCTCTCTCTGATAGCTGCTGTTACTGGTTTAATAAATTTCATAAAAGCCCAAGGGGTGGATGCTAGACCAAACAGCAGGTATGTAAAACACCATATCTCCCCTTCCCATCTGAAGCGGAGAAACTTCAGAAATGCTGTCGCTATCAGAATCGTGATATATGCATCCTTGAGATATAGGTGTGCTAGCCAATCTCCCGTGCGTAAGAGAACCCGAAGGTGGTGGATGCCCTCCATCTTGAAATGATTGTATGTAAGCCAACAGTTCAAGCTCTTCAAGTTTATGACGGGTCAGATCTTGTCTCCCCTGTGAACTAGGAACATGTTGCTGAGGAATGCTTGCCCTTCTAGAGATTTGCACTCTATTGCATTTTTGTGTAATAACTTTACTAGCTCGCTGTGCAAAAGCACCTTTTCCTCTCGCGGCATGCATATGGGGTGAGGCTCTGTCAACTGAATTGGGTCACCTATGAACTGCTTCCTGTGGCCCGTTACTGCTTCCAACACCCAAGCATCACTCAATAAAGCTTGCCATTGACTCACAAAGTGGAGGGTTCTCCCACCCACATGTATATTTGGTGTACGCACCACCTTCTGCACTGGGCTGACGATATGAGCCTCTCCCTCTGCGGCCTTTCGTATACATTCCCCTGGCTGGGAAGAATGTATCCTGCTGGCGGCCTTCCCAATATTGCGCTTGTGGGCCTTGAGGTCTGCGTTGATAATTGGATCGACTGGACGAACGACCTCTGAAGCATCCGGTCCCGGCAAAAACACGTCCTGGGCAAATCTTCCTTTTGGAGCACTGGGATCTCCCAGTGTGGAGAATGTCCCTACAAATTGTGACATTTCCTTAGCGAAGGCTTCTCCAAAAAGGAGCCCTTTGGCGCCTTCCCCTGCCTCATAAGTGGCTAGGTCGCTGAGTTTACTATCAATCTTTAGGAGTACACCCCTTCTTCTCACTGAAGAGAGAGCACAGCTTGCATTTCCCAAAAGGAATACCGCTCTCTGCGCCCAGTTGCCTAAAGCTTGTGTATCCACAGGAACTCCTGTGTCTTTAGCTTTTTCCACCAAGTCCATAATTTTTGCTAACGGTCCGGCCAAGTCTTGGACCTTATCCTGACAGCCTTTCCAGGCGCGATCGACACCCTTTCTGATGTCACGTGCGGACTTGGTAACAAATGGGACCATCTTAGGATCAAGATCCAGCATCTCCGCAAACTTTCCTGGAAGTTCTCGTCTCGGACATTCTGCCCTCATGCGTGATCGAACTTCCCTGTCCAGCGGCTTTCTAATATGCTGGCCCATATATATCGCCACTCTCGGTGAGGGCATCCATTCAGATGATTTTGGGTGCCTGATGGCTTTTGGATCAATCATGTCTAAAATGTTCTCTTCCTCTTCAGGAACATTCTCCTTGATTGGCTCTACTATATCTTCCTCTTCGCCACCTTCATCATCAGGTGTGTAACCCTCTTCGTACTCCCCTGAATTGTCCACCTCTGGGGTAGGGGGTCTGTCTTTGCAATCTGCCATCTTTGCTAGAAAGGCCTCTTTTAGTCTTGCGACAGGGTCGCTATCTCTTTGGGGAACAGTGTTAACCCTTTCATCCATGCCCGTGGGGTCAGAGAGTCTGCGCTCTTCCGGGCTTTCTTACACCCCTTTTAATAAACCCCTCTCTGGGGGTGTCCTGCTGACGTCCCTTCTCCAGGGCTATCTGCACGTCTCTTCCTGGCTGTTATCTGTTCCTGTTGCTCAGCCATGAATGTTTCTAGCACATCCAACCTTTGAGTCAAAGGTTGCACTCCCAGAGAAACTTTTTTTTAATTCCTTACCGATACTTTCAAGACATTACAGGCCGCTAATCCGCTATTTTGCCATAGCATTCACAATGACGAGCGCTAGCGTGACCTGGAGAATGCCGGGAATTCTATGAAGCACTCTGGCTCCTCCGGGTCCTAAAGCCCGCTGTGTTCGCCGGCGCGAGCTGGCGCTCTGCTTAATATGGAGAGCGGGGGCGGCTGCCTAATGCGCGCGGCTTTGCCCACAGCTCCGCCCCACCTCTCTTCTCGCACTGAAACGCTCGGTTTCCTTGCCCGCGAGTCCCGTATGAAAACGGGAAGAACGAACGGTACGCTTCCAAACACGCACGCACGCGCGCTTCCTGCTGAGTTACCTCAGCGCTTCTAAAAGGCTGCGCAGAATGTTAGATATCTTTTACCCACAGCCTTATATAAAAATATAGTAATTATTCTGTAATGTATTAGTCATTCTTGATATAATTACAATAACTAACAAGAACATTTATACAGTAAAACATAATTAGAACTTATCTTGAAATGGCAGAGAAATAGGAAAGGACATTGGGTTCAAAGTGTTTATACCCCATGCTGGGTGCTGATAGGTGGACATATTGGGGTCAGGACTACTGGAAGCAGGAGGATCATGGCAGTCGTGGTTAGAGACACTCGTATCAGATTTTTGGGAGATTTAAAACTTGAACTTACTGTTTACCTTTTTCTAATGTTTCACCAAAAAAAATGTAAATAATAAGTTAAGTCAAGTGTTAAAGTGCTGAGATGGCAAAATTAAAAAAAAGAAAAGCATAATGCAAGCCTCTTGTCTTGTCATAGAATGCATTCTGCGATGTGCTTCACTGTTGAATCCTGGTGTATTCTGGAATATGTAGTCCTTTGGGGGTTTGGGTTCTAAGGTTGAGTGCAATGAAATGCAGGTCTGTGGAGGCCTATGTACTGGCAGAGGGAGGGTGCATGTTGGTATGCAATGCGCATACCTGGACATGTGAGAGCGTCATAGAAGGCCATATATGGCTGCCCCTCTCCACTAAGAGGGATTCCATCTTTCATCAACAGCTGTACATGAGCATATGAGGTGGTATCTTGCCTAGGACAGTGGTACCTGAGCACATGAGGTGGTTTCTTGCATAGTACAGCGGTACCTGAGCATATGAGGTGGTTCCTTGCATAGGACAGTAGTACCTGAGCATATGAGGTGGTTCCTTGCATAGGACAGCGCTACCTGAGCATATGAGATGGTTCCTTGCATAGGACAGCGCACCTGAGCACATGAGGTGGTTCCTTGCATAGGACAGGTGGACCTGAGCATATGAGGTGGTACCTTGCATAGGACAGTGGTACCTTTGCACCTAAGGTGGTAGCTTGCATAGGACAGCGGTACCTGAACATGTGAGGTAGTTCCTTGCATGGGAAAGCGGTGCCTGAGAACATGAGCTGGTTCCTTGCATAGGACAGCAGAACCTGAGCATATGAAGTGGTACCTTGCATAGGACAGCAGTACCTGAGCACCTAAGGTGGTAGCTTGCATAGTACAGCGGTACCTGAGCATATGTGGTAGTTCCTTACATAGGAGAGTGGTACCTGAGCATATGAGGTGGTACCTTGCATAGGTGAGTGCTACCTGAGCACATGAGGTGGTTCCTTGCCTAGGACAGCGGTACCTGAGCACATGAGGTGGTTCCTTGCATAGGACAGTGGTATCCGAGCACATGAGGTGGTTCCTTACCTAGGACAGTGGCACATGAGGTAGTACCTTGCCTAGGACAGAAGTACCTGATCATATGAGATGGTTCCTTGCGTAGGACAGCGGTACATGAGCACATGAGGTGGTACATTGCATAGGACAGCAGTACCTGAGCACATGAGATGTTTCCTTGCCTAGGACAGCAGCACATGAGGTGGTACCTTGCCTAGGACAGCCGTATTTGATCATATGAGGTGGTTCCTTGCATAGGACAGCATTACCTGAGCATATGAGGTGGTACCGTGCATAGGACAATGGTACCTGAGCATATGAAGTGGTTCCTGGCCTAGGACAGTGTACCTGAACACATGAGGTGGTACCTTGCATAGGACAGCGGTACCAGAGCACATGAGGTGGTACATTGTATAGGACAGCGGTACCTGAGCACATGAGGTGGTACCTTGCATAGAATAGCAGCACCTGAGCACATGAGGTGGTTTCTTGCATAGGACAGCGGTACCCGAGCACATGAGGTGGTTCCTTGGATAGGACAGTGCTACCTGAGTATATGAGGTGTTTCCTTGCATAGGACAGCAGCACAAGAGGTAGTACGTTGCCTACGACAGCAGTATTTGAGCATATGAGGTGGTTCCTTGCATAGGACAGTGGTACTTGAGCATATGAGGTGGTTCCTTGCATTGGACAGTGGTACTTGAGCATATGAGGTGGTACCTTGCCTAGGACAGCAGTACCTGAGCACATGAGGTGGTTCCTTGCATAGAACAGCGGTACCTGAGCATATGAGGTGGTACCTTGCATAGGACAGCAGTACCTGAGCACATAGGGTGGTACCTTGCATAGGACAGCGGTACCTGAGCATATGAGGTGGTACCTTGCATAGGACAGCAGTACCTGAGCACATGGGGTGGTTCCTTGCCTAGGACAGCGGAACATTAGGTGGTACCTTGCCTAGGACAGCGGTACCTGAGCATATGAGGTGGTTGCTTGCATAGGACAGCGGTACCTGAGCATATGAGGTGGTACCTTGCATAGGACAGCGGTACCTTAGCATATGAGGTGGTTCCTATCCTCGGACAGTGGTTCTCAGCACAGGAGGTGGTACCTTCCATAGGACAGTTGTACCTGAGCACATGAGGTAGTTCCTTAGCTAGGACAGTGGCACACGAGGTGGTACCTTGCCTAGGACATTGGTACCTGAGTATATGAGGTGGTTCCTTGCCTAGGACAGTGGTACCTGAGCACATGAGGTGGTCCCTTGCATAGGACAGCGGTACATGAGCACATGAGGTGGTACATTGTATAGGACAGCGGTACCTGAGCACATGAGGTGGTTCCTTGCATAGGACAGTGGTATCCGAGCACATGAGGTGGTTCCTTACCTAGGACAGTGGCACATGAGGTAGTACCTTGCCTAGGACAGAAGTACCTGATCATATGAGATGGTTCCTTGCAAAGGACAGCGGTACCTGAGCACATGAGGTGGTACATTGCATAGGACAGCAGTACCTGAGCACATGAGATGTTTCCTTGCCTAGGACAGCAGCACATGAGGTGGTACCTTGCCTAGGACAGCCGTATCTGATCATATGAGGTGGTTCCTTGCATAGGACAGCATTACCTCAGCATATGAGGTGGTACCGTGCATAGGACAATGGTACCTGAGCATATGAAGTGGTTCCTGGCCTAGGACAGTGGTACCTGAACACATGAGGTGGTACCTTGCATAGGACAGCAGTACCAGAGCACATGAGGTGGTACATTGTATAGGACAGCGGTACCTGAGCACATGAGGTGGTACCTTGCATAGGATAGCAGCACCTGAGCACATGAGGTGGTTTCTTGCATAGGACAGCGGTACCCGAGCACATGAGGTGGTTCCTTGGATAGGACAGCGCTACCTGAGTATATGAGGTGGTTCCTTGCATAGGACAGCAGCACAAGAGGTGGTACCTTGCCTAGGACAGCAGTATTTGAGCATATGAGGTGGTTCCTTGCATAGGACAGTGGTACTTGAGCACATGAGGTGGTTCCCTGCCTAGGACAGCGGAACATTAGGTGGTACCTTGCCTAGGACAGCGGTACCTGAGCATATGAGGTGGTTGCTTGCATAGGACAGCGGTACCTGAGCATATGAGGTGGTACCTTGCATAGGACAGCGGCACCTTAGCATATGAGGTGGTTCCTTGCCTCGGACAGTGGTTCACAGCAGAGGAGGTGGTACCTTCCATAGGACAGTTGTACCTGAGTACATGAGGTAGTTCCTTAGCTAGGACAGCGGCACATGAGGTGGTACCTTGCCTAGGACATCGGTACCTGAGTATATGAGGTGGTTCCTTGCCTAGGACAGCGGTACCTGAGCACATGAGGTGGTTCCTTGCCTAGGACAGCGGTACCTGAGCACATGAGGTGGTACCTTGCATAGGACAGCGGTACATGAGCACATGAGGTGGTACATTGTATAGGACAGCGGTACCTGTGCATATGAGGCGGTACCTTGCATAGGACAGCGGTACATGAGCACATGAGGTGGTACATTGCATAAGACAGTGGTACCTGAGCACATGAGGTGGTACCTTGCATAGGACAGTGGTACCTGAGCCCATGAGTTGGTAACGTGCACAGGACAGTGGCACCTGAGCACATGAATTGGTACCTTGCATAGGAAAGCGGTACCTAAGCACATGAGGTGGTTCCTTGCATAGGACAGTGGTACCTGAGCATATGAGGTGGTACCTTGCATAGGACAGCAGTACCCGAGCACATGAGGTGATTCCTTGCATAGGACAGCTGTACCTGAGCATATGAGGTGGTTCCTTGCATAAAACAGCGGTACCCAAGCACATGAGGTGGTTCCTTGCAAAGGACAGTGGCACATGAGTTGGTACCTTGCCTAGGACAGTGGTACCTGGGCACATGAGGTGGTACCTTGCATAGAAGATCGGTACCTGAGCACATGAGGTGGTAACTTACATAGGACAGCGGCACCTGAGCACATGAATTGTTACCTTGCATAGGACAGCGGTACCTGAGCACATGAGGTGGTTCCTTGCATAGGACAGTGGTACCTGAGAATATGAGGTGGTACCTTGCAAAGGACAGTGGTACCCGAGCACATGAGGTGGTTCCTTGCATAGGACAGCGATACCTGAGCATATGAGGTGGTTCCTTGCATAGGACAGTGGTATCCAAGCACATGAGGTGATTCCTTGCATAGGACAGCGGCACATGAGGTGGTACCTTGCCTAGAAGAGCGATTCTTGAGCATATGAGGTGGTTCCTTGCATAGGACAGCGGTACTTGGACATATGAGGTGGTACATTGACCAGGACAGCTGTACCTGAGCATATGAGGTGGTTACTTGCATAGGACAGCGGTACCTGAGCACATGAGATGGTTCCTTGCATAGGACAGCGGTACCTGAGCCCATGAGGTGGTACCTTGCAGAGGACAGCGGCTCCTGAGCGTATGAGGTGGTTCCTTGCATAGTACAGTGGTTCCTGAGCACATGAGGTTGATCCTTGCATAGGACAGCGGCACTTGAGCACATGAGGTGGTACCTTGCCTAGGACAGTGGTACTTGAGCACATGACGTGGTTCCTTGCATAGGACAGTAGTACCTGACCATATGAGGTGGTTCCTTGCATAGGACAGCAGTACCTGAGCACATGAGGTGGTTCCTTGCATAGGACAGCGGTACATGAGGTGATACCTTGCCTAGGACAGAGGTACCTGAGCATATGAGGTGGTTTCTTGCATAGGACAGTGATACCTGAGCATATGAGGTGGTACCTTGCATAGGACAGCGGTACCTGAGCACCTAAGTTGGTAGCTTGCATAGGACAGCGGTACCTGGGCATATGAGGTGGTTCCTTGCATAGGACAGCGGCACCTGAGCACATGAGGTGGTACCTTGCATAGGACAGCGGTACCTCAGCACATGGGGTGGTACCTTGCACAGGACAGAGGTACAAGAGCACAAGAGGTGGTTCCTTGCCTAGGACAGCAGAACATTAGGTGGTACCTTGCCTAGGACAGCGGTACCTGAGCATATGAGGTGGTTCCTTGCATAGGACAGTGGTACCTGAGTATATGAGGTGGTACCTTGCATAGGTCAGAGGTACCTTAGCATATGAGGTGGTTCATTGCCTAGGACAGTGGTTCTGAGCACAGGAGGTGGTACCTTGCATAGGACAGCGGTACCTGAGCACATGAGGTAGTTCCTTGCCTAGGACAGTGGCACATAAGGTGCTACCTTGCCTAGGACAGTGTTGCCTGAGCATATGAGGTGGTTCCTTGTATAGGACAGCGGTACCTGAGCATATGAGGTGGTACCTTGCATAGGACAGCGGTACCTGAGCATATGAGGTGGTTCCTTGCCTAGGACAGCGGTACCTGAGCACATGAGGTGGTACCTTGCATAGGACAGCGGTACATGAGAACATGAGGTTGTACATTGCATAGGACAGTGGTACCTGAGCACATGAGGTGGTACCTTGCATTTGACAGGGGTACCTGAGCCCATGAGGTGGTAAGGTGCATAGGACAGCGGCACCTGAGCACATGAATTGGTACCTTGCATAGGAAAGTGGTACCTAAGCACATGAGGTGGTTCCTTGCATAGGACAGCGGTACTTGAGCATATGAGGTGGTACCTTGCATAGGACAGCGGTACCTGAGCACATGAGGTGGTTCCTTGCATAGGACAGCGGTACCTGAGCACATGAGGTGGTTCCTTGCATAGGACAGTGGCACATGAGGTGGTACCTTGCCTAGGACAGCGGTACCTGGGCACATGAGGTGGTAAGGTGCATAGGACAGCGGCACCTGAGCACATGTATTGGTTCCTTGCATAGGACAGCGGTACTTGAGCATATGAGGTGGTACCTTGCATAGGACAGCGGTACCTAAGCACATGAGGTGGTTCCTTGCATAGGACAGCAGTACCTGAGCACATGTGATGGTTCCTTGCATAGTACAGCGGTACCTGAGCACATGAGGTGGTGCCTTGCATAGGACAGCGGTACCTGAGCATATAAGGTTGTACCTTGCATAGGACAGCAGTACCTGAGCATATGTGGTGGTTCCTTTCCTAGGACAGCGGTGCCTGAGCATATGAGGTGGTTCCTTGAATAGGACAGCGGTACCTGAGCATATGAGGTGGTACCTTGCATAGGACAGCTGTACCTGAGCACATGAGGTTGTACCTTGCATAGGACAGCGGTACCTGACCACATGAGGTGGTACCTTGCATAGGACAGCGGTAACTGAACATATGAGGTGGTACCTTGCATAGGACAACTATACCTGAGCATATGAGGTGGTTCCTTGCATAGGACAGCAGTACCTGAGCATCTGAGGTGGTACCTTGCATAGGACAGCGGCACCTGAGCATACTAGGAGGTACCTTGCATAGGACACCAGTAACTGAGCATCTGAGGTGGTACCTTGCATAGGACAGCGGCACCTGAGCATACGAGGAGGTACCTTCCATAGGACAGCAGTACCTGAGCATATGAGGTGGTACCTTGCATAGGACAGCGGCACCTGAGCATACGAGGAGGTACCTTGCATAGGACAGCGGTAACTGAGCATCTGAGGTGGTACCTTGCATAGGACAGCGGCACCTGAGCATACGAGGAGGTACCTTGCATGGGACAGTGGTAACTGAACATATGAGGTGGTACCTTGCATAGGACAGCGGTAACTGAACATATGAGGTGGTACCTTGCATAGGACAGCGGTACCTGAGCATATGAGGTGGTACCTTGCATAGGACAGCGGTACTTGAGCATATGAGGTGGTACCTTGCATAGGACAGCGGTACCCGAGCACATGAGGTGGTTCCTTGTATAGGACAGCGGTACCTGAGCACATGAGGTGGTTCCTTGCATAGGACAGTGGTACCGAGCACATGAGGTGGTTCCTTGCATAGGACAGTGGCACATGAGGTGGTACCTTGCCTAGGACAGCGGTACCTGGGCACATGAGGTGGTACCTTGCATAGGAGAGCGGTACCTGAGCACATGAGGTGGTACCTTGCAGAGGACAGCGGTACCTGAGCACATGAGGTGGTAACTTGCATAGGACAGTGGCACCTGAGCACATCAATTGGTACCTTGCACAGGACAGCGGTTCCTGAGCACATGAGGTGGTTCCTTGCATAGGACAGCGGTACCTGAGCATATGAAGTGGTTCCTGGCATAGGACAGTGGTACCTGAGCACATGAGGTGGTTCCTTGCATAGGACAGCGGCACATAAGGAGGTTGCTTGCCTAGGACAGTGGTACCTGAGCACATGAGGTGGTTCCTTGCATAGGACAGCGGCACATGAGGTGGTACCTTGCCTAGGAGAGCGATACCTGAGCATATGAGGTGGTATCTTGCATAGGACAGCGGTACCTGAGCACATGAGGTGTACCTTGCATAGGACAGCAGTACCTGAGCATATGTGGTGGTTCCTTGCATAGTACAGCGGTACCTGAGCACATGAGGTGGTTCCTTGCATAGGACAGCGGTACCTGATTATATGAGGTGGTACCTTGCATAGGACAGCGGTACCTGAGCATATGAGGTTGTACCTTGCATAGGACAGAGATACCTGAGCACATGAGGTGGTACCTTGCACAAGACAGCGGTACCTGAGCATATGAGGTGGTTCCTTGCATAGCACAGCGGTACCTGATCACATGAGGTGGTACCTTGCATTTGACAGCGGCACCTGAGCCCATGAGGTGGTAAGGTGCATAGGACAGCGGCACCTGAGCACATGAATTGGTTCCTTGCATAGGACAGCGGTACTTGAGCATATGAGGTGGTACCTTGCATAGGACAGCGGTACCTAAGCACATGAGGTGGTTCCTTGCATAGGACAGCAGTACCTGAGCACATGTGATGGTTCCTTGCATAGTACAGCGGTACCTGAGCACATGAGGTGGTGCCTTGCATAGGACAGCGGTACCTGAGCATATAAGGTTGTACCTTGCATAGGACAGCAGTACCTGAGCATATGTGGTGGTTCATTTCCTAGGACAGCGGTGCCTGAGCATATGAGGTGGTTCCTTGAATAGGACAGCGGTACCTGAGCATATGAGGTGGTACCTTGCATAGGACAGCTGTACCTGAGCAAATGAGGTTGTACCTTGCATAGGACAGCGGTACCTGACCACATGAGGTGGTACCTTGCATAGGACAGCGGTAACTGAACATATGAGGTGGTACCTTGCATAGGACAACGGTACCTGAGCATATGAGGTGGTTCCTTGCATAGGACAGCAGTACCTGAGCATCTGAGGTGGTACCTTGCATAGGACAGCGGCACCTGAGCATACTAGGAGGTACCTTGCATAGGACACCGGTAACTGAGCATCTGAGGTGGTACCTTGCATAGGACAGCGGCACCTGAGCATACGAGGAGGTACCTTCCATAGGACAGCAGTACCTGAGCATATGAGGTGGTACCTTGCATAGGACAGCGGCACCTGAGCATACGAGGAGGTACCTTGCATAGGACAGCGGTAACTGAGCATCTGAGGTGGTACCTTGCATAGGACAGCGGCACCTGAGCATACGAGGAGGTACCTTGCATGGGACAGTGGTAACTGAACATATGAGGTGGTACCTTGCATAGGACAGCGGTAACTGAACATATGAGGTGGTACCTTGCATAGGACAGCGGTACCTGAGCATATGAGGTGGTACCTTGCATAGGACAGCGGTACTTGAGCATATGAGGTGGTACCTTGCATAGGACAGCGGTACCCGAGCACATGAGGTGGTTCCTTGTATAGGACAGCGGTACCTGAGCACATGAGGTGGTTCCTTGCATAGGACAGTGGTACCGAGCACATGAGGTGGTTCCTTGCATAGGACAGTGGCACTTGAGGTGGTACCTTGCCTAGGACAGCGGTACCTGGGCACATGAGGTGGTACCTTGCATAGGAGAGCGGTACCTGAGCACATGAGGTGGTACCTTGCAGAGGACAGCGGTACCTGAGCACATGAGGTGGTAACTTGCATAGGACAGTGGCACCTGAGCACATCAATTGGTACCTTGCACAGGACAGCGGTTCCTGAGCACATGAGGTGGTTCCTTGCATAGGACAGCGGTACCTGAGCATATGAAGTGGTTCCTGGCATAGGACAGTGGTACCTGAGCACATGAGGTGGTTCCTTGCATAGG
The DNA here is from genome assembly GCF_040938575.1 of Ambystoma mexicanum. Classification (NCBI taxonomy): domain Eukaryota; kingdom Metazoa; phylum Chordata; class Amphibia; order Caudata; family Ambystomatidae; genus Ambystoma; species Ambystoma mexicanum. The sequence goes on from NC_090922.1 coordinate 1,515,393,840, forward strand.
ACAGCGGCACATAAGGAGGTTGCTTGCCTAGGACAGTGGTACCTGAGCACATGATGTGGTTCCTTGCATAGGACAGCGGCACATGAGGTGGTACCTTGCCTAGGAGAGCGATACCTGAGCATATGAGGTGGTATCTTGCATAGGACAGCGGTACCTGAGCACATGAGGTGTACCTTGCATAGGACAGCAGTACCTGAGCATATGTGGTGGTTCCTTGCATAGTACAGCGGTACCTGAGCACATGAGGTGGTTCCTTGCATAGGACAGCGGTACCTGATTATATGAGGTGGTACCTTGCATAGGACAGCGGTACCTGAGCATATGAGGTTGTACCTTGCATAGGACAGAGATACCTGAGCACATGAGGTGGTACCTTGCACAAGACAACGGTACCTGAGCATATGAGGTGGTTCCTTGCATAGCACAGCGGTACCTGATCACATGAGGTGGTACCTTGCATTTGACAGCGGCACCTGAGCCCATGAGGTGGTAAGGTGCATAGGACAGCGGCACCTGAGCACATGAATTGGTTCCTTGCATAGGACAGCGGTACTTGAGCATATGAGGTGGTACCTTGCATAGGACAGCGGTACCTAAGCACATGAGGTGGTTCCTTGCATAGGACAGCAGTACCTGAGCACATGTGATGGTTCCTTGCATAGTACAGCGGTACCTGAGCACATGAGGTGGTGCCTTGCATAGGACAGCGGTAACTGAGCATCTGAGGTGGTACCTTGCATAGGACAGCGGCACCTGAGCATACGAGGAGGTACCTTGCATAGGACAGCGGTACCTGACCACATGAGGTGGTACCTTGCATAGGACAGCGGTAACTGAACATATGAGGTGGTACCTTGCATAGGACAATGGTACCTGAGCATCTGAGGTGGTACCTTGCATAGGACAGCGGCACCTGAGCATACGAGGAGGTACCTTGCATAGGACACCGGTAACTGAGCATCTGAGGTGGTACCTTGCATAGGACAGCAGCACCTGAGCATACGAGGAGGTACCTTGCATAGGACAGCAGTACCTGAGCATATGAGGTGGTACCTTGCATAGGACAGCGGCACCTGAGCATACGAGGAGATACCTTGCATAGGACAGCGGTAACTGAGCATCTGAGGTGGTACCTTGCATAGGACAGCGGCACCTGAGCATACGAGGAGGTACCTTGCATGGGACAGTGGTAACTGAACATATGAGGTGGTACCTTGCATAGGACAGCGATAACTGAAGGTATGAGGTGGTACCTTGCATAGGACAGCGGTACCTGAGCATATGAGGTGGTACCTTGCATAGGACAGCGGTACTTGAGCATATGAGGTGGCACCTTGCATAGGACAGCGGTACCCGAGCACATGAGGTGGTTCCTTGTATAGGACAGCGGTACCTGAGCACATGAGGTGGTTCCTTGCATAGGACAGCGGTACCGAGCACATGAGGTGGTTCCTTGCATAGGACAGTGGCACATGAGGTGGTACCTTGCCTAGGACAGCGGTACCTGGGCACATGAGGTGGTACCTTGCATAGGAGAGCGGTACCTGAGCACATGAGGTGGTACCTTGCATAGGACAGCGGTACCTGAGCACATGAGGTGGTAACTTGCATAGGACAGTGGCACCTGAGCACATCAATTGGTACCTTGCAAAGGACAGTGGTACCCGAGCACATGAGGTGGTTCCTTGCATAGGACAGCGATAACTGAGCATATGAGGTGGTTCCTTGCATAGGACAGCGGCACATGAGGTGGTACCTTGCCTAGGAGAGCGATACTTGACCATATGAGGTGGTTCCTTGCATAGGACAGCGGCACCTGAGCATACGAGGAGGTTCCTTGCAATGTACAGCGGTTCCTGAGCACATGAGGTTGTTCCTTGCATAGTACAGCGGCACTTGCGCACGTGAGGTAGTACCTTGCCTCGAACAGTGGTACCTGAGCACATGAGGTGGTTCCTTGCACAGAACAGCGGTACCTGAGCATATGAAGTGGTTCCTTGCATAGGACAGTGGTACCTGAGCACATGAGGTGGTTCCTTGCATAGGACAGCGGCACATGAGGTGGTACCTTGCCTAGGAGAGCGATACCTGAGCATATGAGGTGGTACCTTGCATAGGACAGCGGTACCTGAGCACATGAGGTGTACCTTGCATAGGACAGCAGTACCTGAGCATATGTGGTGGTTCCTTGCATAGTACAGCGGTACCTGAGTACATGAGGTGGTTCCTTGCATAGGACAGTGGTACCTGATTATATGAGGTGGTACCTTGCATAGGACAGCGGTACCTGAGCATATGAGGTTGTACCTTGCATAGGACAGAGATACCTGAGCACATGAGGTGGTACTTTGCACAGGACAGTGGTACCTGATCGCATGAGGTGGTACCTTGCGTAGGACAGCGGTAACTGAGCATATGAGGTGGTACCTTGCATAGGACAGCGGTACCTAAGCACATGAGGTGGTTCCTTCCATAGGACAGCAGTACCTGAGCACATGTGGTGGTTCGTTGCATAGTACAGCGGTACCTGAGCACATGAGGTGGTGCCTTGCATAGGACAGCGGTACCTGAGCATATAAGGTGGTACCTTGCATAGGACAGCAGTACCTGAGCATATGAGGTGTTTCCTTTCCTAGGACAGCGGTACCTAAGCATATGAGGTGGTACCTTGCATAGGACAGCGGTACCTGAGCACATGAGGTTGTACCTTGCATAGGACAGCGGTACCTGACCACATGAGGTGGTACCTTGTATAGGACAGTTTTAACTGAACATATGAGGTGGTTCCTTGCATAGGACAGTGGTACTTGAGCATATGAGGTGGTACTTTGCCTAGGACAGCGGTACCTGAGCACATGAGGTGGTTCCTTGCATAGGACAGCGGTACCTGAGCACATGAGGTGGTACCTTGCATAGGACAGTGGTATCCGAGCACATGAGGTGGTACCTTGCATAGGACAGCAGTACCTGAGCATCTGAGTTGGTACCTTGCATAGGACAGCGGTACCTGAGCAAATGAGGTGGTACCTTGCATAGAACAGCGGTACTAGACACACAACTCTATGCCTGACCGTGTGTCTATTTGACAGCTGCAGGCCGGCATATCATACTGCTAGTGGCATTACGCGTAGCTAGTCCTAACGTTTGTCAATGCTAGACTGATGGCGATCAGGTCAAACAGCAGCATAGGGTTACATGACGAGTTTGGCAGGATAACCTATGCTAATACTGAGCAACTCATACTATCCCCACACGGCGACTGTAATTTTCAACAGTATACTTCAAGCAGGGCTTTAAGTGTGCAGGGACTAGCCAGGACAGGCCCCGCAGCAGGCTCATAAATATGGTTCAGAGAGACGGGCCCTGCTGGGGCTCGCTCTTGTCCCCTGGCAGGGCCGTCCGCTAGAGCCTGAGGCTTTTTTTAATAAATCCTGGCGCTCTACAAAAAATGCCTTTTTACCATAAGTGGTGCCAACACCGGAAATGCCTGTGTGCTGGCGCCACCATTATGGAAGAAAAGATGAGATCACTGTAAACCGATGACTTATTTTCGAAAGCATGAAGCTCCTGCTCATTCATGGGAAATTCAGGCTTTACGAAAAACGGCCTCGGTTTCCAGCTAGGGAGTAGAGGGTGCCTGTCCCTGCAAAGGGCGGCCGGGAGGGTCATGTCTGTAGCCCGTTGAGCGGGCGAGGCTTAATGGGGGCAGGTCACCCCTTGAAGTCACGCCTCCTTGATGGCCCGGCTCGTTTTCTTTTGCCACTTAAGGCACTGACATCACGTAAAAGTTATTCATCAATTAGATCCCAGTGCACTTCACGAAGACAGTACAGAATGATGTGCAGTAAGGTAGCTCAGTGGGTACTTGCTGCTGTGATCAGACAAATCACCCTTTTATCCTTCCATAAATGAGTACCAGATTCGATGGGGTAATGGTCTATGTTGAGCTCTGAGGCGAGAGCATATATGAAACTGAAATAACTATGCCTTGAGTGGTTTTGTCCCGGCCTGATGCCTGTCGGGTTTTTGGCGTGTAGTAAAATAAAATGTATAAATGTACTGTATAACATAAAGAAAATATATGTGTTCCTGCAGTGTGGATGGACGGCCAGCAGGGGCTCCTGTAGTAGGTATAAAGAGGCTCCGGGATGGGGTTGCCCAGACCCGGCGACAGGGGTGTTGCTAGGTCTGGAAAAGATCCGGGGACATGCTAAGTTTGGGACTGTCAGGACTAGGGGCTAGCTAGCCTTTTGGTTGTGACCCCTGAGCTTCTATCCTGGCCTTCAACCAAAACACCCGGGGCTATAGCCCAATCAGCCCCCTCCCCCCCCCAGCAACGCCTCTGCCCGGCGAGGTGGCAGACCCTGAGCCCCTCTCACACTCGAGGACACACGGCTGCCCTGCAGGTCCTCGTATCATGAGCAGCATGTCCTGTGAGTTAATAGGACCGCATCTGCAATCAGAGCCTATTATCAAGACTTGAAGAAGTGGATAATTGGGCCGGCGGAGGCCGCCGCCCCCCCACGGATCCCTGCCATGACTCACTCTCGGCCAGCCTTTGGCAGGGAGAAGCGTGCTGTGCGCCAGCAGGGATGTCATGAGAGGGACAAGGAGACTGCGGAAGGGGGTGGAAAGATGGGCACTGCGGGGCTCCCTCGCGTCAGTCTTTGCCTCAAGTTGTATCAATCAAAGCCATGGATGTAGAGGGCAGAGTTTAGGCGGAGTTATATACTTTCACCCACCCACACACCTCTCTCCATTCGCTCATCCGTCCATCCAACCGTTTATCTGTCCATCCTCTGGATCATGTTGGCATCAGTGCATGGCCTCATTTTAGTGGGAGGGAGGGCACGATTATTCTTAAATTCAGAAAACTACTCAAAACCTGGCTCTTCACACCAGAATCAGATGGGAACGACTTAGAAAACAAAGACCCCACTAGGAAACAGTTGGGGGCCACCAACCAACACAGGCAACCAAGGAGCCCCAGGACACGCAACCTGATGGGTAGGACCCCCCTCCAACCCAACCCCCACTAGGAAACAGGTGAGGCACACCAACCAACACAGGCAACCAAGAAGTCCCAGGGCACGCAACCTGATGGGTAGGACCAACCTCCAACCCAACCCCCGCTAGGAAACAGGTGGGGCACACCAACCAACACAGGCAACCTAGAAGTCCCAGGGCATGCAGCACGATAGGTAGAACACCCCTCCCCACCCCTGAAGAAACCCAGGGAGGGAAAAATACCCTATCACGAATCATCCCTAGCCTGAGGACAGGGGGAGGACGCGTCAACGTCTCCTGCTCGTATAGCCCACGAGAAATCTACAGAGGAAAGCTAGCACTGCACTAAGAAGTCTCCAACACACAGGACGACCACAGATGATGAGCCCAGAAGTCCAGACGAGAAGGTAAGAAAAAACCCACAAATCCAACTCTACAAAACATCAATTTTCTGTATACACTTATCCAACGCAACCACATCTCTGCACAGCAATCTGCATGCACCTCACCAAACTGCAGCAACATACAAACAACACATAACCATGCACAACAGAACATGGGAATGACACCGAACCGTGAATCAGACCTAAGCTCAGCGAACAGTGAAAACCGAACTGAGGCTGCCAACAGGACATCACCATTTCTCAGTCTACCTTTTCCTGCTATATACTACTAACCCCCCACATCCACCCCATTCAAGCCCTCCTTTTTCAGATCCATCGGAGCACCAGGGGACCACTGAGGTGGTGACGGTGCGCGGTACAAATCCCCTTTAACATTAAATTAACATTGTCTCCCCCAACCTTTGTGACACACCATTTTGGCCCACTCATTTGGCAGGGGTGTCTTTTGTTTAGATGTCATGCCCCCACCGCAACATTTTCAGTACTCCACATCTGTATTGGGAATGGGGGGCAGAGGGAAAGCGGTCAGAGTGGTGTAGGTTTATTATAAGGACCAGGAACTAAAGATTGATCCTTTTCCTGGTTTTCTGCAAGGAACGATTATTTTTAAACCTAACCCTTTGTCTTTTCAGTTTCTTTTATTCTTTTATGTGGGATATCCCCCCAACCGACTTTCTACCCCTTCACCAGTTTTGGCCCTTATCCTTCTCTTTCCTAATTCACTCTGCTGCCCCCTTTTCCTCCACTAACCACTAATAAAGAATAATGATTGATTTCAGAACTGCTCATAATAGGCAGAGAGAAGATCCCTACAATGAATTCAAAATTCCCATTTTCCCCTTCTCCACAATTTTCTTGATTTATCAAATCCTTTGCAATTTTTATACTTTAACTAAAATGGGGACAGTTGGTCCTACAGTTTTTTCAAAGGTTTGCAATATGTTTTTATTTACAAAGTCGACTGTTGCACTTGAAATAACATAGGAGGTTAACCTTTCATCCAAATGCTCGACAGAGGTCGACCTTATGTAAGGTTGACCTTAGCAAAACATCATATATTCTGGATCCCTCTCTGTCTACCTGTATGACTGACTGCCTTATCCTCCGTCTGTCTGTCTTTCTGTCTTGTCTGTCTATATGGCCATATATCTATTGATCTAACTGCATATCTTCACTTGTGTTTATCTTTTGATCAATCTTATCTAGGTATTTTGTCCATCAATGGGCTGATCAGTTCATCTGTGAATCTACTGACGTCCATCCATCATCCGTTCATCCATCCATCCATCCATCCATCCATCCATCCAACCACCCAACCGCTTCTGCTCTAGCACCTAGAAGCGTCTCTTCTATTAGATGGAATTACCAATAATAGATCTCTGACCAAATAACTGGAGAGACTCAAAGAATATGGCAAAGTACAACGTTATTCTCCAATTAATAAAGCAAGATCCACTGTCAGACATCGGAATGATGATTGCACACTGACACACAAACCTGATTACACAGTGGTCTGCAGGGAATGGGGCAGCCCCATCCCACTCTCTAAGCATTTTAGAGTGAGGTGAGATGCATTTGAAGCACTATGATGTGCTAGGGGTGAGGGGGATGGTGAAAGAACCAACTCTCAATACAAAGGACCCCACTTCAATATAATCAAATATAATCAACATACATAGTGTAGCGTAGGGTGCGGGAAAACACTGCTTATTTCGTATAGATGTTATTAATTATAGTTGAGAGACAGTGCTGGTGCGGCAAATGCAATATTGCACGCACAAGCTCCAGATTGCGAGACAAGAGAAATCTCCACCATGTCTGAGCTCCCATGAGGACAGCCCACACCCCCTACCACCACAACACCTATTCATTGTTCTAACAGTGTTGCAAACATGTCCGAGAGGAATGTGCCCTACAAGGCTGTGATTACAGACCGGTGCCTGGTGTGGATGTTATCTCACACTGGCCAAAGCATGACCCGGCTCATGCCCAGGCGACCATGTGTTATAGCCCATATAAGTGACTAAGCCCCAAGGTCCCTGAATTCCATGGCACCAGGTGCCCTTTGACCACCAACCCCAAAGTAACAAGTCCTGGAATGCTCAAAGAGGACGGACACGGGCACATTGTTGACGTGACAATTGTGTGATTTGTATTGCGAGCTGCTGGGAGGGATAGATTATAGTTCCCAATGAGGGTGGCGACCTTTGAGCCAGATCATGTAGAAGGGTGTGAGGGAAATGCGTGTGTGAAGGGTAGAGTGTTCCGGAACCTCCTTTGTGCCCATCTTGAGGCCTGCCAGGTGTGCAGTATAGTGATAAAACATGATTATGCCAGTAGTGTAGTTAATTTTCTCTTTGACCTTCAACGTAAGAAGATCATCACTGCAGCACCCCCGTGACAGAAGGTGGATGGATTGGGCTCGAACCAATGGCCTGACTTCTCTTATGGAGCATGCAGGTATGTTTTGGTGCACACCAACCAGCGGCGTGGGTTTTTGCTCTATGTATTGTGTCATTTATAGTGATGTTTTCCTTTATAAGATTCTGATCGTACTACTTTTGGCAGAACATTCTCAGCAGGAGAGTTATTTGCTGTTGCTCTCATCTGCATGTGAGATTAAACTTGTTATCCTTACAAGATCGACTTAGGCCTTTCTGCCCTAGTGGGTTGTTTTCTCTCTATTGTGAGCGTCCAGGGACTTACCTTCAGGTTTTATACCCCACTATGAGTCATCTATGATGTTATCCTACGTGGAAAACTATAAAACGTATTAGTGGGAGGGATTGGTTATGGGAACATATCTACCTATGGAATCTCTATGGGTTAGTACTTCATTGGCTGTCTCTTATCAGTAAGACACACCCCAAACTACCTCTAAATATGTATGTAATACTGATTTTAGCACACAGCATGGGAGCGGATTGGTCTTTGCAACATGGTATAAATAGGTTGCCCCATAGACGCACTGATTGGTTGGCATTATCACCCAACCTTGGACTTTTGGCTCGGCTAGCAGCATGTAAGGAAACCAAAACCCAAGTGCTTCAATCACATCAGTTTACTCCCTACTTTCCCATTTAGTCCATCAGCTCTCATCAGACCGGCCATGAGCCAAAGTTTCCCATCTGTAGTTGACCTTGTAGCCTGCTCTTTGTTTTGAGACATGCAAGGGAGTATAAGCACATCACTATCTTCGTCCAAGGCTTAATGAATAGCCCTTGTGTTCTACTTCTGAGTCACATGTGAAGAGACCACAGATTTGTCCATTTCAACTTCTTATTTACTGCTATTTGATTTAATTATACTGAGTGTCATTGCTCTTCCTGGCCTCTACACTTTCTCACTCTAATGTGTATAGATTATAAACATTTTTAATTGTGCCTTGCAGATGTTTTCTTCTTTAATCTAAGAGAAATCTGTCCCATCCATGGCTTATCCATCTACCTCCATGTGTACTTTGCAGCTATTCCTTAAAAATAGCATCCTTGATCCCAAACCAACATTGACACTGCTTTGTTTTTCATTCAAAGCTGTTCTTCCTGCGTCTCCTGATTCTTCAACTCTGATCTGTTTCTGAGTTAGCTGAGTTGAATCTTTGCACGAGCCAGTGTCCATTTTCCAATTATAGCTGCCCTAGCCATGTTATGTATTGCTCTAAAAAAAGCTTCTATATGTCTTTTCTACCTTGCATTACTGTGTATTTACATGTATTTGTCAGAAAGATATTTTGTCTTCTTTTGCATTCATGATCACATTATTATTTTGTACTTGTTTTTCTTATTACTCCGGCTAGATCGTCTCCCAAGTTTTTAGTATGTCTTTGTATATATTTGCTTTATGACATCACTATACCCACAATACATTTCACTGAGCTCTCCATGATGTCAATGGTGCGTGCTGAAATCCTTCCTCACGGCATCCTTCCACACTTTCAGAGCAAGGGTACATTCGGTATGGCTGTCTGAGTGCATATAATCTTTCGTACACTCGATGCGATATAAAAACAACACCTGGGGTCCCATACAGAGCTCTTCTCCTACCGTTCCAGTATGACGGCTATGAAAGGGCAAGAGTTAGGGATAACGGGTTGAACTGTTCCTCTACACATCTGTCTGCCCATCCATCCAACCAACCACCTGATCCATTCATGCATCCATCCAACCCACCACCCATCCATCCACCCATCCATCTATCTGTTCAACCAACCACCCCTACATCCATCCATCCGTCCGTACATCCATCCATCCATCCATCCACCCATCCATCCATCCATCCATCCATCCATCCATCCATCCATCCATCCATCCATCCATCCATCCATCCATCCATCCATCCATCCACGTGTCCATCCATACATACATCCATCCAACCAACCACCCATCCATCCATCTGCCCATCTGTCCACCCACCTATCCATCCAACCAACCGTCCATCCATCCACCCACCTATCCATTCAACCACCCACTTGTCCATCCATCCACCAATTCAACCGTCCATCCGTCCGTCCATCCTTCCATCCATCCATCCATCCATCCATCCATCCAACCAACCAACCACCGGTCCGTACATCCATCCAAACAACCAGCGTCCATCCATCTATCTAGATATCAATCCATCCACTGTATCCATCAATTCCTCTACCCAGTCATAATCCACCTACTCTATCCATGCATTCTTCCTTCCATGCATCTGTCTACCCAGCCATCAATCCACTGACTCTATCCACCCGCCCGTCCATCTGTCCATCTGTCCGCCCTGTCCATCCATCCCTCTCTCGCCCCCTTCAGACCTGCACAGAGCTGATCTGACAGGGTGGCATGGGATCACTGCTAAAGGCTTAGTGTTGCTAACATGCAGTTTGTCACATAATGGTGGTCTTATGCTGGTGATATTGGGGTACTGAACAGTGTATTTAATAATCTGGCAAATACTGCATAGTCTAGCAAAGATTTAGCTGAAGCAGGACGATGGATCATATGTTCTGCTCTGTTATTTGCACCCTAAATTATCCCGCCACCGAACATTACCATCCGGCATTTGCTTATCAAGAACACTACGATTATTGCCAATGGCAGGTGCCACCTAGGAGAGCATTCCGGGTAAAGAGGCGGTGGGCAGCAGAGGGGCACGGAATGCCTGCTAAGGTTCGTCAGCACTAGAGTGTGAGCTTTTCAGGCTCTACTTTAGTACCTTACACTCCCGTTTCGTGAGCTGCCAAATCTGGCAGGGACCACCATTTAGAAGTGCCAGTATAGATCAAACGTATCAAAAATACTGTAGAGGCGACAAAAGAGGGTAAAACATCCCAGAGGATAGGTCAACGCAATTCGAACCAGAACATTCCAGTTCTAAGATGCACCAACCCACCTGAACAGAACTGTTTGTTCTTGGGAACATCACGTCTATCTTTCTCTCTCCAGTAAAGTACCTTTATTTGTCAAATTCACCATCAAAAGTGTTAACCCTGCACCAACAGGCTTGGTAAGGAGTGGTGTGGACTAGATGCTAGCCATAAACTTTGTAATCAGAATGTCTACATTACAAACGTAGGTGCACTGTCAGTGTCGCAATCAATAAGTCTAGGTGGCTTCGTGCAACCACACGCCTCTGTCAGCGTTAACCGGTGGGTGTCGTTACCTGTTACCGTTTCCTCGGTGTTCAAGAAGCAGCCACTGGACTACCATTGGGGTTAAGCGTTATGTGATGTCCATGTTCCTGTGACGACTTCGTGTAGCCGCAGTTTGTGGGATGTCACGTCTGGGATCCCTACGATTTTCGTGAAATAATACCATTGATTTTAATCTCGGTTTCAACAGCTGTCCACACGTGTTTGATCTTGGACACATATTGTTTGTGCTCCCCTTCAATTTCTTATCTGGGCAATATGGAACGCTTAGAAATAAACCGACCCAAGTGCACATTGTTATATTGACTTAAAACAGATTGCAGAAGAGTGGGGAATAACACGATGCAGCGATGTGACACCCGGAAGACTTCGAAAGCAGAGGGGACGGCTCCTTGATTTCCTGACGGGAACTGAACGGTCTGATCTTGGACACACCACAATCTGATCCGTTATCTAATAACTGTCTTCCTCTCTCCCGAGACAACATCAAATGTCCTCAGGGCACCTATAGGGCTCCTTGTTTCACACCATGTTGAGGGAGCCCGCTTTTCTCATCTGACACCATTTGGTATCTGGGAAGCTCGCCTGCAGGACAAGCTCAGTCACTGGACGCCTGCCCTTTGGTTACTTTATGAAACCAGAAGTGAGGTTTGCCTCACACTTGGCCTGTGTTCCTTTGAACCTTTTGACCCAACGGCTAAACTGCATGAACTGTTTCCCCAGTGTGTAAAATGTCCCATAAACTGAGTTCTCCCGGTGGGTCATACTCTGAACACATGCCTTGGACGTGAAGTCATATGAACATAATGCCAAAAACCTGCTACACTGCAGGGCCATTATACCTGAATAGTACACAGCTGGACTGCCAGGTCCATCTCCTACTGCAATACAGTAGTTTGGTGGAGTTATATAGACCTTTGTGTGCAACTCCTGCTCGCTGGGATTTCCCGGTACTGGTACAGCCATATGGACCCTAGGGATCGTGATGCTCAGAAACTGGCGATATGTCTAATGGATGTGTCATTGATCCCATGCAGCCATCTTCCTACTCATAAGAGTGGAGATCTGTTGGACCTTATTTTTTCTGAGCCCGGAATTGGCACTATCTGTATTCCGGTCCCTGTGACCTGGTCAGATCACTTTTTGCTTCATTTTTGGTTCATGTCCCTTCTCTTCCCCCGAAGGCTTCTCATGTCATTCATCTCCGCAGAAGCAGACGTAGGGTTGATCCGATGGAGTTGTCCGAATACCTTTCGGAGGATTGCCTTGCTCTTACTGAAAAGGGGCTGGATCCTTTGTGCTCCTTCCTTAATTCTTTGGAGTTAGTGGCTGATAAAGTAGCCCCGAATCTCCCTTTTTTTGGCAGGCAGAATCCCTCTGAGACTTGCTATTCTCCTGAACTTAGGTTGCAGAAGCAATTGTGTAGACGCCTGGAACAACTTTAGCGGCAACACTCCGAGATACATTCTCGTAGCCAATATAAGCAAGCAGTCCTTCTATATCATCAGACGATTCATGCTGGTAAGACTAAACCCTATGGCGCGAGAATCACCGAAGCAGCACGCAGCACGCGTTAGAGTGGCTAAAGAGATCGCTGCCTGCCCCGTGGGGAACTCGGTTCCGCCACGGCATGCCCAGGTTAGGTATAAAGAAATCAGCATCTGTTTCTCCTAAAACATTTCTGAGATCCGTAAGGGCATTCAGGATCGGAAAACAAAAGGGAATATGAGGCCTAACGGTCTGAGCACTGATTAGGCCCGGTTGGCCGGGACTAAGATCTTTAAGCTGAACCCTATTGATAAAACATCTATTCAGATTGCACTTTCTGGCCTCAAATCTGCTTCCCTTGTGATGTGGTTGCCCTTCGCATTTTGAAAACACTTCCGCAGAAAGTTTTGAGCATGTTAACGGCTGCTATACAGCATTCTTTTTCGACTGGCTTTGTCCCAGATGCTTTAAAACACACAGTGGTTTTGCTATTACTTATAAAAAGCCAATTTGGATCTGCGAATGTCGGACAATGATAGGCTCATTTCTCTGCTTCCTGCCGTCATGAAGCTGATGGAGGCGGTGGTTACGCCTCAAACCTCAAGGTTCCTAGAAGCTAATGACTGTTTACATCTGCTTCAGTCATCCTCCCGCCCCAAAATGGGGACAGAATCAGTTATGATTTTGTTGCTAGATGATCGGGCATTGCAGCAGGACCGCAGAGAGACTGGAGTTCTTATTCTCCTGGATCTCTCCACGGCCTTTGATACAGAAGATCACCATGTTTTGTTGGGTAGGCTGGTGCAGGTGGGTGTCACCGGAGCGATCTTGGCCTCGGTTCAGTCCTTCCTCAAGGGTTGCTCTCAGAAGGCATCCTTTCAGGGATTTATTTCTTCCCTTGTTCAGTTGCTCTAATGAGTCCCACAAGGTTCGGCCTTATCCCCTCTTTTATTTAATTTGTATGTGCGGATGTTGGCCAACCTCATTTTTGACTGTGGTGTACTCTTTTATTCTTATGCAGACGACACACAGTTGATATTTCGACTGGATTCTCCGTTGACCGCGCCTCCCAGTCAGCTGCATAACTGCCTGGAGAGAGTGGGTTCCTGTATGGCAGCTAATTGGCTCCAACTAAATGGTAACAAAACTGAGGTGCTGGTGGTCGGTCAGAAGGGTAGTGACCATTTTTGTAATGCGCAATATTGGCCAGAATCTCTCTGCCCTTGTGCCTCTGTTAAAAGTTCGGGCATGAAATTGTTACCTGATGGGTCACGTGAAGCCCACATCTCTGCTATATTTGGGGTGGGTTTTGGAAAACTGAAAGCCCTATGAAAAATTCTTCCTTTGCTTCCTTTGGAAAATCACACCACACTAGTAACATCCTCGATAATGGGGTCTGTAGATTACTGTAATGGTATCTATTTAGGACAACCAAAGCATCAGATTCAGAGACTTCAAGTTCTCCAGAACGTGACGGCCCAACCTGCTCTTCAAGCTCTTTCACTAATCATGTGAAACTACTGTTTTGGTGCATGACTCACCATTATTATGGCGTAGTAGTGACACAAAATAATCATGTTAAACTCCTGCTTCGGTGCAGGGCTCACCATTGTTATGGTGTAGCAGTGACACATCAACTGATCATGTCAAAACCCCTCTGTGGTGAAGAGCTCAAAATTATTATGGCATAGCAGTAACACATCTGCTAACCACATCAAACTGCTGCTGCACTGCAGGGTTCACCATTATCATGGTGTATTAGTGACACATCAGCTCATGTGAATGCCCTGCTTCGGTGCAGCTCTCACCATTATACTGGTAAAGTAGTGACACATCAACCCATCACGTGATGCATGGCTCACAATTATTATTGTGTAGTAGTGACATATAATTATAATTTCTTTTTCAGAAAATGTTTTTTTTAAATTAACTAATCATGTGAAACTCTGTGCTGTAGTGCAGGTCTCACTCAGATCCTGTCAGGCAGCGCAGACCCCATTCACCCTATCCCCTCCAAATCCTCTGCAGAATTACTGATCCCATTCACCATATTTATTTATTTGTATTTCTTGTAGAGCACTACACGCCCATAGGCCTCAGAGCGCAGGCTGGTCAGACGCATTCACCCTAATCCCCACCCAGATCCCCCCAGGTAGCCCTGACCCAATCACCATAGCACACCCAGATCCTCCCAGTCATCACAGACCCTGTATACCCTATCCCCCCACCCATATCCACTCTGGCTGCTCAGACACCATTCACCCTACCCTCACCCAGATTCGCACAGGCTGCCCAGACCCATTCACCTTACCAACCCCAACACCACACTAGTAACATCCTCGATAATGGGGTCTGTAGGTTACTGTAATGGTATCTACTTAGGACAACCAAAGCATCAGATTCAGAGACTTCAAGTTCTCCAGAACGTGACGCCCCAACGTGTTCTTCAAGCTCTGCGGTTCACTTCTTCTACCACTCTGCTTTCCAGCTCCACTGGTTGCCGGTGGGAGTGAGGATTCAGTTCAAAATGTTGTCTCCACAATGTTGGGCCTCATTATTTGAGGAAAAAACTGATAAGGCATTACCCTGCTAGAAGTCTATGGTCGGAAACTCAAATCTTGCTGAAAATTCCTAAATTCTGCTGCAAGCGTCTGGGTGGCCAGTCCTTTTTAGTACTGGCCCCCACCTTATGGAATGCCTTGCCATTCCATTTGAGAGCTCAGACCGTATACCTTCCCTTTTGGAAGTGACTAAAGACCCATCTTTTTGGTTCTCTCATTGCTCCTTAGGTTTATGGCTTCTCGTTCTGTAAAACTGCTTTCTCCTCAGCCTCTTGATGCTTTCGGGCCATAGTTTGTGCTTTATGAATGCTAAATAAATATCCAACGCCTGCTAGAGTGCAAGGCTCACTATTATTCTGGTATAGTAGTAACACATCAACTAAACATGTTAAACTCCTCTGGCGGGGCAGGACTCACCATTAATATGGCGTAGTAGTAACACATCAACTAATCATGTGAAAATCCTCTAGCAGGCAGGGCTCACCATTAGTATGGCATAGTAGTAACACATCAACTAATCATGTGAAACTTCTCTAGAGGGGCAGGGCTTACCATTATTATGGTATAGTAGTAACACATCGACAAATCATGCAAAACTCCTCTAGCGGGGCATGACTCATACTTATAATGGCATAGTAGTAACAAATCAACAAATCATGCCAAACCCCTCTAGCGGGGCATGCCTCACCATTATAATGGCGTAATAGTAACACATTAACTAATCATGTGAAACTTCTCTGGCAGACAGGGCTTACCATTATTATGGTATAGTAGTAACACATCAACTAATAATGTGGAACTCCTCTAGCGCAGCAGGGCTCACCATTATGGCATAGTAGTAACACATCAATAGATCATGTCAAACTCCTCTAGCTGGGCAGGGCTCACCATTACACTGGTATAGTAGTAACACATCGACAAATTATGCAAAACTCCTCTAGCGGGGCAGGCCTCACCATTATAATGGCATAGTAGTAACACATTAACTAATCGTGTGAAACTTCTCTAGTAGAAAGGGCTCACCATTATTATGGTATAGTAGTAACACATCAACTAATAATATGGAACTCCTCTAGCGCAGCAGGGCTCACCATTATGGCATAGTAGTAACACATCAATAAATCATGTCAAACTCCTCTAGCAGGGCAGGGCTCACCATTACACTGGTATAGTAGTAACACATCGACAAATTATGCAAAACTCCTCTAGCGGGGAAGGTCTCACCATTATAATGGCATAGTAGTAACACATTAACTAATCGTGTGAAACTTCTCTAGTAGACAGGGCTCACCATTATTATGGTATAGTAGTAACACATCAACTAATAATATGGAACTCCTCTAGCGCAGCAGGGCTCACCATTATGCTGGTATTGTAGTAACACATCAACGAATCATGTCAAACTCTGCTAGCGGGGCAGGCCTCAACATATCAACTAATCCTATAAAACTCCTCTAGCGGGGCAAGGCTCACCATTGTAATGGTATAGTAGTAACACATCAACTAATCCTGTGAAACTCCTCTAGCGGGGCAGGGCTCACCATTATAATGGTACAGTAGTCACACATCAACTAATCCTATGAAACTCCTCTAGCAGGGCAGTTCTCACCATTATAATGGTATAGTAGTAACACATCAACTAATCCTGTCAAACTCCTCTAGCGGGGCAGGGCTCACCATTATACTGGTATTGTAGTAACACATAAACTAATCATGTGAAACTCCTCTAGCGGGCCAGGGTTTACCATAAGTACGGTAGAGTAGTGTACCTGGAGACCTCCACCAAAAGTAACTCCAGAGAATACAAATAATCGAAAAGCAGTGGAGCATTTACCAAGCAAATAGCAATAGAAATATATTGCACCCAAGCAGCTGGGAAGCACGGTTCAGACAGCCCTATGAAACTGGACTGAATGAAATGAGCTGTCAATGTCGCCCACTGTGATTGAACATTTTATACACAATTTGCCAAATTACGATACAACATTTTAGTTACATTTTCAAGGCGGGTCGCAGGAGATGGTTGGTGAGACTACGTCAGTTCCCTATATCCAAGAATATATATTGAGTGACCCCCTTGGACAATACACTTTTTTGCCACAATTATATTAACGCCCCTCATGATGTCACAAACTTTCCCACACCGGCACTCAGTTGCAGGATTGTGCTGATCAGTCAGAAACACTTGTTTGACATTGGTTGACAATGTCCAATATACACATTGGCTTGAGATGGCAACGTGTGGGGCATTCACACCGAGTCTGACCAATGATGTGCCTTGCGGATATCAGTGAGGACACTGGACAATGTTGAACCCTAGAGACACCGAAACCTCTCCCCATTGATTGGCTCCCTGTCACGCGCCCTATAACCCCTACCCCAATATTCGCAAGGTCTAGTAGGTTTGTCTTTACTCCCCAGTGTATATATTGTTTTCAATCCCATGTTCCCTCCCTGTTGCCATGTAGGTGCTTTAAAACACAATGTATTTGTTGTATAATCACCTAACAAATGCACACTACATAAATAAATGAATAAGTAAATGCTATGGTCCCGCCAGCCCTCTTCTCGCACCTTGCTGCCAAGTGTAGTCTGAAAAAGTATACCATACCATGGTTGGAGCTTAATTAACTGTATTTAATTTCAATTTCTCTGCCACTTCTCCTTGTGCTCCCAGGTGCCTAGCTCGTTGGCATTAAGTGATCCCATAGAGCTACTTCGCTGGCTGCACTCTCCTGGGAAACTTTGAACATGCAACATTTTAGCACGCTGTTTCTGCTGAGTGCTCAAGAAATACATACTGCTTGGCATCACACGGGCATGCAGCTCTTTTCTTATGCGCTGTCGGCATGACATGTTTTCCTAATGTGGGCCTCCACACAAAATGGCTTCTCTATTGTTCACATATTGCTCAAATGTCTCTGTTCCTTATACCCCACCTCAACACACAGCACCCCCAACAGGTGCTTGCTCTATACAACTACCCCTTACTATGCCCAAAGCAGCTACTCCTCATTTCATTCACCAATGGGGCTTCTTGTGCTGCGTGTGTTTCTGTGTCATCTTATGAAAGCAGTGCCACATTTAATGATGTCCCCACCCCCCATGTCACCGACCACGCCACTCTCGGCATCACCACATTACTTGTGCAATAGTTACGTGTGCCCTCCTTGGCAGCTTTGAACTTGGACCTTTAAAACAGTAGTCATCATTGCATCATGTGAAACTCCTGCTGCGGTGCAGGGTTCATCACTATTATAGTGTAGTAGTGACACATACAGTAGTCATGTGAAACTGCTGCTGTGGTGCATAGCTCACCCTTACTGTGGTGTAGTAGTGACACATCAACTTATCATGTGAAACTCCTGCTGCGGTGAAGAGCTCACCATTATTATGGCATAGCAGTAACACATCTGCTAACCACATCAAACTCCTGCTGCACTGCAGGGTTCACCATTATCATGGTGTATTAGTGACACATCAGCTCATGTGAATGCCCTGCTTCGGTGCAGCTCTCACCATTATACTGGTAAAGTAGTGACACATCAACCCATCACGTGATGCATGGCTCACAATTATTATTGTGTAGTAGTGACATATAATTATAATTGTTTTTTTAGAAAATGTTTTTTTTAAATTAACTAATCATGGGAAACGCTGTGCAGGTCTCACCCAGATCCTGGCAGGCAGCTCAGACCCCATTCTCCCTATCCCGCCAAGATCCTCCTGTGCAGCCCAGATCCTCGCAGGTAGCTCAGAACCCATTCATCCTATCCCCACCCAGATCCTCTCTGGTAGCCCTGACCCACTCACCTTAGCGACACCCAGATCCTCCCAAGCTATTCACTCCCCATTCACAATATCCCCACACAGATCCTAAAAATACATCACAGACCCCATTCACCCTAGCCCCACGCAGATACACCCAGGCAGCTCACACCCCATTCACCCTATCCCCACACATATCCTCACAGGTTGCCCAGACCCATTCACCTTTCCTCCCTCCAAGATCCTCTCAGGCATGTCAGATCCCATTCACCCTAATCTCACCCAGATCCCAACATGCTGCCCAACCGATTCACCGTACCCACCCCCTCAGATCCTTTCAGGAATCAGACCCCATTCGCCCTAAACTCACCCACATCCTCTCAGCAGCTCAGACCCCATTCACCCTATTTCCACCCAGATCATCCCAAGCAGCTCAAACCCCATTCACCCTAACCTCACTCAGATCATCTCAGGCAGCTCAGACCCCATTCACCCTATCCCTACCCAGATCCTTTCAGGCAGACCAGAACCATTCACGATATGCTCCTCCTTCAGATCCATAGGCAGCTCAGAACTCATTCACCCCATTACCCAAGATCCTCTCATGTAGCTCAGACCCCATTCACCTTATCCCCACCCAGATCCTCTCAGGCAGACCAGAACCATTCACTCTACCCCCCTCCTTCCGATCCAGAGGCAGCTCAGAACCCATTCACCCCATTACCCCAGATCCTCGCAGGCAACTCAGACCCCATTCACCCTATTCCCACCCAGACATCCTCACGCTGGTCTGACCCTTTCACCCTAGCCACACCCAGATCCTCTCAGGAAGCTCAGACCCCATTCACCATATCCCCACTATGAGAAACCAGAAGGTGTCTTACCCACTAGTCCCCTTTGATTCGTCATCCAGGTGGCCATAACATGGCCATCCAGTTCCTGGGGGTGGACCAGTGCACGAGGATCACCTGGGGGAGAGGTCTTCAGGGAGTGGGAGTGGGGCACCAGATGGTGAGACATGATATCCTCTTCCCTGTAACACCTTTCCCCATCCTACCAAGTAGGATACGCAGGAACTCTACCCTGCCCACACACTTTTCCAACACAAACACTGTCCCACGGACTGCCCACTGTGGGAGTAAAAAGACTAATAACCGAGCAGTTTACCTGACATGTCCTAGTGCATTGGTCAGGTGAGGTCAGGCAATTTACCTCAGTCAGGTGACTTCCATTAATCTTCCCCACACGGATAAAAGGCGGTGTACGAGAGCACACTCTGAGCAAGGCAAAGCACAACAGAAAACAGCAGTTTTGGGATGGCATCTGCATGAGAGAAGACAGAATGCACAACAGGAGGGGATTACAAGGGAGGAAATTCCCTTGACCTTACCGGCATGAAATTACTACTTTCAAGACCCCTCAAAATCAGAAAGTGTAAGACCAGGATCCAGGCTGGAGAATCCTGCATTTTGTGTCGGCCATACCCAGAGCACTCCCACATCATTAATTAAGGCGGGAGAAGCAGCAGCCCCTGTGGTACCGTCCTTGGCTGCAAGATAAAAGCAGCATCGGTGAAATCAAAACAGCCGGTGAGTTGGGGAGACCGATCCAAGACCGGTGTGTGTTGAAGCCAAGGTTTCAAGCAGCAACATTGTATGGCGAGAGCTGGATCGAAAATTGTTAAAATGTGTCTGATAAAAGATGCAAGTAAAGTCAAACTGCTAATGAGTGTTTGAAGTTTGAAAGGAAAATAAATAATAATTTTGACAGAGTGTTCCAGCACTGTGTGTGTGCTCAAACAATGGTCTCTGTAAGGTATCCAGCTGAGAAGTGGCAGAAATGATAGTTAAAGAGTTGTAAAGGATTGCAAACCGAAATGGTCCTGCGGGTTAAGCAAAATCCTGCACACAGTTGAAAATCTTGATACAGAAAAGAAAATGTTTGGAAAATTAGTTTAATTGATCGGAGCCCGACAGAGGGAGACTAATTGAAGGTTTTGTGTTAGGGTGGGTCAGACCCCATTCAACATAACCTCAATGAGATACTCGAACAGAGACCCCATTCACCCTATTCCCACCCAGAAACCCCCAGGCAACTGAGACCCAATTCACCAATACCCACACAGATCATCTCAGTCAGCTCAGAACCATTCACCCATCCACAATCAGAAGCTCCCAGGCAGCTCAGAAGCCATTCAACCGATCCCCACCAAGCTCCTTTCAGGCAGCTCAGACCCCATTCACCCTATCCCCACCCAGATCCTCTCAGGCAGCTCTGACCCCAATCACCCTACCCCCACCCAGATCCTCTCAGGCAGCTCAGACTCCATTCCCCCTAACCTCACTCACATCTTCTCAGGCAGTTCAAACTCATTCATCTCATCCGCACATACCTCCTCTCAGACAGCTCAGACCCCATTCACCATATTCCCACCCAGACGGTCACAAGCAGCTCAGATCCCATTCACCCTATCCCCACCCAAATCTTCCCAGTTATCTTAGTCCCCATTCGCCTAGTCCCCACCCAGATCCTCTCCTGCAGCTCAGCCCCATTCACCCTATCCCCACCCACATCATTTCAGGCAGCCTAGAGTCATTAACCCTATTCCCACCCAGATCCTCTCAGGCAGCTCTGACCCCAATCACCCTACCCTCACCCAGATCATCTCAGGCAGCTCAGACCCATTCACCCTACCCCCACCCAGATAATCTCAGGCAGCTCAGATCCATTCACCCTATTCCCACCCATATCCTCTCAGGCAGCTCTGACCCCATTCACTCTATTCCCACCCTGATCCTCTCAGGCAGCTCTGACCCCATCCGCCCTGTTCCCACCCTGATCCTCGCAGGCAGCTCTGACCCCATCCACCCTATTCCCACCCATATCCTCTCAGGCAGCTCAGACCCCATTCACCCTGTCTCCACCCAGACTCTCCCGAGGAAGCTCAAACCCCATCCACTCTAGCACCATACATATCTTCTCTGGAAGCCCATACTGCATTCACTCTATCCCAAACCAGATCCTCCCAGTCATCACAGACCCCATTCACCCTATCCCCCCCATATCCTCCCAGTCATCACAGACCCCATTCAACCTATCCCCCCTTATCCTCCCAGTCATCACAGACCCCATTCACCCTATCCCCACCCATATCCTCCCAGTCATCACAGACCCCATTCACCCTATCCCCACCCATATCTTCCCAGTCATCACAGACCCCATTCACCCTATCCCCACCCATATCCTCCCAGTCATCACAGACCCCATTCACCCTATCCCCACCTAGGTCCTTCCAGTCATCACATACCCCATCCACCCTACCCCGCCAAGATCCTCTCTGACAGTTCAGACCCCATTCACCCTACCCCCCACCCAGATCCTCCCAATCGTCACAGACCCCATCCACCCAACCCCACAATATCCTCACTGACAGCTCCGATCCCATTCACTCTATCCCCACCTAGACCCTCCCAGTCATCACAGAGGCCATTCATCCTACTCCCACCCAGATCTGCTCTGCCCGCTCAGATCCCATTCACTTTATCCCTACCTAGACCTTCCCATTCATCACAGACCACATTCACCCTATCCCCACCAAGATCCTTACTTAAAATTTTACTAAACACATAGAGTGGGTGCTTCTGATATACATGCATTGATACTGCGTATTTTCTCTTCTACCCCACTTTACTCTTACCTGTCTCTAACTGGACCTAGTGCCAAGAGTCCATGAAAACATTATATTGCATCATATAGATTTAGAGAATAGATCACAGAAAAAATACAATAATACAGACGTACATGGGCCAGATGTGTGAAAGAACTTGGCATATACAAGGCCGGTTCTACTAAAGGTGGCAGATTGTCAATGCAAACCCCCAAACCGCAACGTACATAATCACTTTGCCATTTGTAATTGCCACTTTGGGCACCTTGTAACCTTTTTGCCAGAAAGTGGGTGTGCCCAATTTCTACGAGCCGTGGGGAAATCTATGAATGGTTACCAACTGTCAACGCAATGAATGGTTATCATCTGCCAATGGCAAGCAAGTATCCGTTTCAAAGACTCATTCGTCATAATATCATGATGCCTTTGTGCTTTCGGCGCGTTATAAGCACAAAGACATAGACATAGACATAAGAGAAAGTGGCAGGGGATCTGCAGATTATTCCAAAGGTGGAATGACGTAAGATATACTTGAGTGTTATGAGGGCGCTATGGACACATTTTGCATGGAGTTGAACATTCATTGTGGGAGGTACTGGATTATGAACACAACATAATAATAACTTTTTGTTTGTCCTTTACACTTTGTAGTCCTGATAACATGCAACCATTGGAACTGAAAAGACATAAAATGAGACATAATTAGATACAAATGTCTTGAGAATTGTTAAAATAAGAGAACCAAATATATTAATCTAGACTTGTTCTGCTTGTTAAGGAACCACCCAGGACATTTGAGAGATCTGTCCTGAGAGTTGTGATGCCTGAAGAATGTCTTTGCTATATTAGTGTGTAAAAGACTGAAACATGTAGAGTTGAACAAGCATCCGAAGTCCAGAAGTTTGGCATAATGGGAACATTAGAGGATTCAGATGTACAACATTAGGACTGTATATCTACAGGCTACTGATGTAGGAGTTGCTGTAATATTGGAGATCGACTTGACTACTGCACTGTTGTCTTTGTTGGCACCTATACAAAAAATATTGAAAAACTCCAAAGTGTCAAAACAATGCACTCCGGGCTGCAATTGGCATTCTCAGAAGAGACCACATATCAGCTGCAAGGGAACTAGCCCATTGGCTTCCCATTAAAGTGTGTGGCATTTTTAAAACCCTGGCCCTCACACACAAATGTATTAACCACGCCACCCCCAGTACCTACCACGAAGAATCACCAGACCACCTACAGCCAGACCAACCAGAACCCCATACACCAAGCTACTCACAGTGCCCAAGGTCCTAAGAGCACAGTGGGAGGTTCCAGCTTCCCATTCATCGCTGCTACTCAGCGGAACTCCTTACCATCCAACCTCAGAGGAATATCATCCCACATAGCCTTCCACAAAGCAATCAAATCCCTGCTATTTGTCTGAACCTGCCAGTTACATCAATTTGTATAGTAATGTTATTCTTGTAACACTGACACTGCTATGCCTCATGTAACTAAGGTAAGTAATTTATGTTGATACCCATGGAACCTGTT
The DNA here is from genome assembly GCF_040938575.1 of Ambystoma mexicanum. Classification (NCBI taxonomy): domain Eukaryota; kingdom Metazoa; phylum Chordata; class Amphibia; order Caudata; family Ambystomatidae; genus Ambystoma; species Ambystoma mexicanum. Next base: position 1,515,417,909 of record NC_090922.1, read on the forward strand.
ACTCTGCTACACCTCGTGTAACCAAGTCATTTGCAAAGTAATTTATGTTGGTACCCTTTTAACTACGTCACCCACTTGTAACAGCGCCTCGATGCCCATGGGCTGTTAGTGCACTTTATAAATTAAAAAAGATACATATATAATATTTTAGTAGCTGTTTTTCGTGATACAAATCTGTGTATCCATTATAAGAGGGGACATAAGGTATGGTGGGGCTATAGGACACTGAGCAGCTACTCTACCTTATGGTTAAACATACTGTAGATTGCTAACCAGCATTGCTGTTACATTTCTCTGGGTAACAGAGGAATTAGCCCATGAAGGGCAGGTTCTGCTGAACACGGGGCATCATCATACAGCAGGGAGGCAGGCACTATGGATGCCATCAGCCCTGCCATGAGGGCAATGTTACCACTTCAGTAGATAATAACCTAGCTGGTTCTGGGTACCCACACCCATTTCTACTCCCCGTCTTGGCTGGTTATGAGTGCCCCCAGAGCCTCCAACTGTTTTACCCGCTGGATGGTCTGGGTACCCCTCAACCTCTCCACATGTTTGTGTTTGTACTGTTATACCTTTACCATGTCAACCAGTGATCTAGAAAAGATTTTGAGTGTGAGTATTTTACTTCCTAAGTTTTGAGTAAAATCGTTATCAGTGAGTACAAAAGTCCATTCCATTCCCAATGAGAGACTTTTATAAGGAAATACAAATGTTTTAACTCTAAAATAGACATGTTTGCAATACATATTTGTTTGCATCTAGTTATTCATGTGCAATTAAATATACATTACATTTTACTTCCGCACATTGGCCTGTAATAATAGATGCTTCTTCCTGTGGGACTAGGTGTGCTACTGGTCTAAACACATCAATGGAGCTGCTTGGCTGAAAGCAGGGGCACAAACTCCTCTGTGTTGTTTTTCTATGTTTTGTTAGGAGTATTTTGACTCTCTATTTTTCCTTTTTGCAGAGTATTTGCATATTTGTAGGCTGTACAATTACCCGATAAACCGTTTATCTGTAGTGCTCCCATTGTATCTGTTCACTCTCGCCCCCCACCCCATCCCTTCAACAGGGCTCGGCATTAAGATTTGATAAGCAGGAGCTAAAAACAACTCCTGGGTATCTTTAATTAACCAGTAAATAGGAGCTACCACAGGGAACATAACATTCTGCAAATCTAACTTACACATAAGATGGGAACAAAGCATGCTGCCCATTGTTTCTGACCCCTTATGCTTTAATTGTCGTATACATGTGCATACTGTTTATTCATAGATTGTCCCAAATGCACCCAGTAAAATACACTTAGGTGTGTTTGTTTGGCATCTGTCGTCCTGGGGATCCAAGTGTTGCTCGTGGTGCTGTTGGTACCAAGATAACCAGGCTCGTCTAGGCTACAAGCAGGAGGCAAATCCCCCTGCTCCGGTATCTAAATCACCTACTAATGGGCGTGTCACCTTCATGTCATGTTCTTTATAAGATGTTTATGGTAAAAGCACATATTTACTCCTTTCTCCAGGACATTGACACATACATTAAGACCCTCTTTACATTGCAGCCCTTCCCTATGCCTTGTATAATCCCGTATACTCGATGGACAGGGATGCGTAATGAGAGACATGTTCAAAATGCAAATTCAGGAGCAAATGCATGCAGTGCCCTGCAGGCCTCCATACCTCCTTTCACTGCACTGTGCACTACGTGTTATATGCAAAGCTGCCTCATTTGTATTCGGGAGGTACAGCACGTGGCATAGAGCTGTTCCCAAATGCAGGATACGCAAATTCTGCAGCGAGCAAAGGACTGGCCTGATTTCAGCAATGTGATCTGACCACTGCATCTACATGCTGGGGACAGAGATGTGCGGTAATAGAGTCCAGGTCTGCTGAGAGGCAGGTGGGGCTGATGTGGGGTCAGCCGTTTGCTGCCCCAGACCCACAGGATCACCCAAGGCTCTGATGTCTGTACACCTTCCCCTACCACCCTCGCTCACCCCCTCTCCCACTTCACCCATCCTCAGGAACTAACACAAGGTTCACTTGTCCTCTAGGACCTGCACACAGAGACTCCCCTGGGCTCTCCATCCTCCATCCACAGGCAGACTGCACCAAGGGGAAATGAGCAAATATTCACAAAGGCAAGTTTCATTAAGAGGTCACTCTGCCTGACTTGCTGCTGAATCTTGCACAAGCCTAGTCACCCCTCAGAAGAACCGGCCTGCTGCCAAGACTTCCATTTATAGGAAGGGCAATGCCCTCCTGCTTGTGTCTCCTCATCCTAATTGCCACAGGGATCCGGCTCTCCGGGTATAGCCTCAGAAGATTGGCCGTGTCACACCAAGTGTACTTGCCAAGAGTAGCATTCAAAGACCAGCTCTTGCAGGGATTTCAAGCCACTCAAATAGGGCACCTTGGTATGCAACGCCTCCTCAGGGCAGTAGGAGATTCAGAGAGCGGGAGGCACAAAGGCTCACATCATTAATAACACTGCCCTTGTGCACACGCAGGCACCCAAACACCCTTGTAATATTCACTAACAGTAAGTGGGCCTCATTATGAGGTAGCTTGTATCCTGGTAGCAAATCCGCCAGGATACCAGCAAATGCTATTGCCGTCTCCTGCACTCTGTCCAACGGTATTACCACCGGATTATGAGTGTTGGAGTAACGGTGTAAATCCCCATTCGTGGAGTCCCATAGAACTCCATGGGGAAATGTGCTTTTATTACTAGAACCGACAATACCAGTGCCGGTAATAACAATGGGATTTGCTAATCAGACCCCCCTTTCCAAATGCTCAATCCAAAAATGTTGATGCGCATGTGACTTGATGTAAACAGTTAGTCTCCTGACAACTACACCAACAACTCTACAGTGGCACAGAGCAGGTTCAAAGGTCACCTGAGCATCCCTGACAGCTGCTGAGACACAAAGTCCTGCTGGCAGAGGTGGAGTGTTCACTGTCTGCACCTCTGATCTAAGTTCTGATAATTGTGTGCATTAGGGCTTATACCGTCTGCTGGCACATACATATTACATCTAAGCCATTTCCTTTATTGCAGCTAAACACAGCTATACAGCCATAGGAAATGAATGTCACACCAGTCTCAGCTCTGCGATCATGGTCAGTTATGACAAGGCTGATGCTTAGAAGTGTTCTGTCTGATTGTCCCCACAGCCAATAGGTGGAATAGTAGCCAGAGTGCTGCAGAATTGATTCCCCTACAAGATGGGTAACACCCGCCAAAGGGCATAGAAACTTCCCCCAGGGGTATGCTAGGGCTCAGGGGAAGCATTGATATTACAAAGCCAGATTCACACCAGTGTGCAGGTCTCTGGAGCCTCTTTGAAGTCATCAGGCACGGGAACAGGGGCAGAGTGACAGTAGCCAGAGATGAAAGGTAGGCCTCAGTAAGGGTCACACCATTTTAACAGTGTTAGGGCTCACTTCCTTTAACCTGCCCTCTCAATGTCTAGCAGGGCAACCTACTCTGCTTGTGATTTCATATGGAAAAGGCACTCATTACACCAACAGGGATGGAATCAATTACAGCAGGCTTGCTATGACCTAATCCCCTTCGACATCTTGCCTCTAAAAGGGGAGCGGTACCCCATCATTATTCGATTCATCTCTGGACTCTCTGAAGAACACAAAGAATGAATTGGACCCCTGTTGAATATAGAGTATTTCCCGAAGTCCTCGCACCCCATCTGAGGACAGAAGGCATTTGAGGCGATTTCTGTCCTCTAGCCATCTACAAGGAACAGTGGCAGTGACTTCTGATAGTCGAAGACCCCCTTCTGCTGGCTGCACAGGAACCAGGGTCTTGTTCCCTGGAGGTAAAGCATCCTCTGTAGGTTCAAGGTAAGCTTCCTGGACTGGGAGTCCATCACAAGGACCCACCTTATTCTGGAGCCCCGGGATTGGACACCCAACAACCCAGAAGTTTAAGAACAGCTTCAGCCACTTCATTCATGGTCGACATCCTCTGAGCTGGCACAGGACCAACAGTGCAGCTATTTGCGCTCTAAGCAAACTTCAAACCACTGACTGCATCCTGAGCCGTCTGGATGCCAGCTCGACCCATTGCCGCTTACTGTCTCGAGCAACACAACCACTGGATCCACCGTCAGGGAGCAACCGGTTAGAGTACCAACTTGACTTTCTGGAGCAATAAACTCGACATCACAACCACTTACTCAAACAACAGATGCCATTATCTTGTCACCGACTTGACTGTCTGCTCAAACCATCAGAAGCTATCCTCTCACCATTTCGAAACTGACTCAACCCTTCGCAAGCCTTCGTGAGCCTGCACCATTGATCCAACTCGGAACAAAATGGCAGTGGGATTGCATTGATTTTGAACATCCCGGCATAAGCTTAACCACAGCACCCAAAAGTCGTATTTGACACTGTGGAGCCCCCAAATACAGGAATACAGTGCTGTTAAGGGGCACTGACCCCCTAGTCCACCTTTCGGACCCTATTGACTTTTAAGCCCTGTTCGCTGCCATTTTCTTCCAAGGCATTCTTGAACATTGGCATTGTGCCATTTAAGTTCCATAAACACCCCTGTCTATCTAGCAGGAGTGTCATTCTACCACTGTCTGCAACTTCTGGGTTTTCAGGTGTGCATTAAGGCTAGTGTTTTAAGTTATTTGATAGCATTCTATTGTTTGATTAAAAGATTATATTTGTATAGAACCTTGATTGGACATCCCTTTTTTGGATCCATTATACCTGGGTTGCTGGTGTCATCACTTGACACCCTTCCACCGGAAGATAGAGCCAAGAGAGTCGCATGAGGCATACCTTTCAAGCAGTGCCTGTTTCACCTTTATGCTCATGATCACTAGTGAGCAGGTGGTTGGGCTACTCTTCATCTGTGTACTTCTCTGGAGCAGTAAACATTTTGCCAGAGGCCCCCATGGTTCCTTTATGCCTTTTTAGGGAGCTTACAGCAGCAATAATGGCAGAATATGCCCAAACGCTGTGGTGGCCCTGAAGTCACTCCAGACTTTACATGGAACATTCTAGGGCAGAAAATCCTACTTGGAAAGCCAAGCCACAACTGTGAGATGCAGGTTGTTGGGCCTGACTTTGCCCCAGCCCTACCATGCTCCAACTTCCCATCTGAAAGCTTTTGAGTTCCTCCATCTGCCAGATCTCTAGAGTACAGCCTTTTTAGGACTTGTGTTGTCAGCTAAGGTTTTCTCATAATACCTCCTTCACTTGATAAGTTTATTTATATAGCGCCTTTACACAATCTGTTTCAAAGGGAAGTAGCAAGGGAAAATACAATAACATTCTTACAGGCCATGAACAGTAAGGATGTGAAATGAACTATGGTTCTCGGCCTGGTGACATTTCAGATAGTGCAAGTGCTAAGAGACAGATAGGAGGGAAATAGGAACAGACAGGCGACTACCTTACTAGGCCTGACAACATTTCTGGTAGAGCCGGAGAATTACAGGAGGTGACAGGGGAGGAGAAAGGAGGGAGAGGAACAAAACTAGCGACTTTCATACTAGGCCTGATGACATTTCAGATAGTGCTGGAGGGGGAAGGGAGGAAAAACAAATAAGGGAGGGGGGAGGGAAGACAAACATTTGTTGCTAACATACTATGTCCAGGGAGAATTCTGATAGAATAAGTGCATAGAAAAACGTAAGGGAGGGGGGGAGAGAAGGCGAAGGAAGAGGAGGAGAGAACAGAGAATAAAACTGTGAAAAAGAGCAGAGAAGCAGAGGGGAGAGTGAATACAGTGGCAGAGGAGTTGGTGGTTTACAGTCCATCACTATCTTTGTGATGTGGTGCTTTCAGACGTGAAGACAAGTGCTTATTTAACTAATACTTATTTGTAGCTGAAGTTTGGAACATCCATAGTTGGTGATCTGGAAAAGGAGGTTGATATTGCCGTCACTTAGGTTTGGGAATCACGTCCCAGCAACCAATGGGCAGCATCGCGATCTTCCTGTGGAGGTTGGCCAATCAGTAATTCCTTTGTTTGGGTAGCAGTACTGACTGCATGAAGAGTGACCTGGTCTTTCAAGCCTTTAAGAAGCCAACAGTGCCTTGGAGAAGGTTTTTCAAGATGCCTGCATGGACATCTCGACCTTTACCATAGCCTCTACACCATCCAATCTGGTTTACTCCGTAGCCACTGCTCTCTCCTCCAACAATGAACCCCCTTGTGACTGCTCGCAGGGCCAAATCATTGTCCTGCTCAACCTCGCTCTGGGTTTGGCCATGCGGCCTATGCAGGAGCCTAGACACTAACTCACGTGAGCTCTCCTCCTGTCTAATCACTCTCTCGTTGGTTTATGGGCATAGAGGAGGAGAGTCCAGCTTGTTGCCATAGGGCATCCTGCCCAGCGACTCCACAGCGGAACCCAGGGCAGGTATTTAAATACTTCCTTTTTGGGTCACATGGGTAGAGTGACTGCCACCATCATCCACTGGTACATGGTGAAATCCATAGCCAGGATGAACACTGTCAGGCTGATGTGGAGACGTAGACCCTAGAGGGTAAGCGAGGGGGCTAGTGGGAGACGTGCTCAGGGGAGTTTAGTGCCCCTCTCCTCAACAATGACACTGATATCCACCTGCAGCTGTTCATGTTCATTCACTGATGTGACATGTCCATGGATCCAGGGAAGGATAGCGGCCCACTAGGTACTATGGAATACCTCTATGGCTGACTACTCGGGTCACCCCAACAGCGCTACCATCCCTATTGAGGAATGGGTGAATGGCTTGGGAAGGGCGGGAATGTTCTCCCTATTCCTAGTTCCTCCAAATCTCTTGAATTTTGACTGAGCATACATAAGTGCAAGTGTGAAAATATGCAAGGGTATACATGTTTGAATGTGAGTGAGTGCATATGTGCAAGTATACATGTGTGAGCTTGTAGATGTGAAAGTATTCTTGTGCACATGTGCAAGTGAGTGAATATACACATGTCAAAGTGTACAAGTGTGCACATATGCATCTGAAAATGTGCATGCGGTCTAACGAGCGAGTGTGCAAATGCATCAGTGATCGAAGTGAGCAGGAATGGTCGGGAGGGACACTTCGGAAAAGGCTTATTTGCAGGGTTTGATGAAGGTGCCGGGAATAGTTGGTCCCACTATTCCAATGGGTCAAAGCGCCTTCGCAGACCTTCTAGGACGATCAGATGCAGAGGGGTCTCGCAGGACGATAGCGGTTCAGGGTGCCAAACCTTCAGCGGGTCACCAGCGGTTCCTCGACTCAGCTTCTTGTTGCAGGATACTTGGCTCCTTATCCCTCGTTCGGTGTGAACTCAGGAGATAGACATGGTAGTGGTGTTTCTTGCCTCCTCTTATCCAAAGTTCCCTTTGCGCCAAAACGAAGAGGACCCAATGGGAGATCTGCTCACAAACACACCATACGCGGACCTATCACGGACCACGGTGGTCCCAGGCGTTCAAGACACTCCAGACTCTCTGGCACCCAGGATGTGCATTGGGAACACCCATCCCAGCCCACATCCTGGAGGCATACACACAAGGCATGCAGAAGCAGGAAGTGGGAAAGTGCATGACCAAATAAGGACTGAGCAGGGTCGGCTCGATCAGGGGAAGGTGAAGGGGCAAGATGGCCAAAGGACAGGACAAAGAACATCATGGCATTGCCATTTTGGAGCAAGGCCACGTATTTGTGCCGAACACAGCGTGACACACTTGCACAGTTCATAATAAGTCCAGCGAGAGTTTCTAGGGAATGACTAGAGACCCAAGAGCACGGTAAAGTAAGTTACAGTGTACTCTTGTTTCCTGTTGCACAAAAGCTGCAACATGAGGAAAGGACTAAGGGAAACAAAGTCTCCCAGTACTGACTGTCTTAAGGGCATGTCAGTTTCCCCATACAAAGTGAGCGAAAGCCCAGAGGAGTGCGGCTGAGGGCTGCGCTTCTCTGGCAAAGTCTAGATCAGGGTGTAAAACAGCAGCAAAAGGTTTGGGGGTTGTCACATGGAGGGAAAATTACATACAATCATGAAATCTTTCCTAACATATATGTACACCCAGCTTTGACTGTTGCTCCACTGCAGTCCGATCTTTGGCGCTGCAGGCATTGTTTGCAGTGGTTGAGTGTTTTGGCCTATTGTGGTTGTGGTCCGAGGCTTTGCTAGGGGGGGCTGAAGGGGTATTAGCCCGGGTTACAACCCAAAAGGCTTACTAGCCCCCAATCGCGACAGTCCCAAAATTAGTGCAGCCCCGGATTTGTTCCAGGACTAGGAACTCTCCTGGTTGTTGTTGCAACACTGCAGTTTTCTCCTTATTATCCTTCATTCCATGCTCGCCCATAGTATGAATTGTTTGAAGTATTTTCTCCAACGACAGCACACTCTTGTTTACACCCAAACACACTAGAACATCTATTCCAGTGGTGCACAGAAATGTAAATTCCCCCTCCCTCCCTAAAGGCATGAAGCAACAGAACTCTAGACCTCTACAGCCATCATAGTCTGACCCTCACTGAGATATCAGGAAAACTGGACTTGTTTTACTCCCCAAAATAAGCCTGTGCTCATGTGGATACAGTTCTCTACGCTGCAGCCAGACTGGTGGTGGGTTCAGGAGTGCTCCACGAGGTCACCCCTGTGCTACAATTGCTGCATTGGCTTCCTCTTCCTGCTCAAACCTTCTTCAAGTGTCCCCACTTCTCCCATGGGCAGCAAGCCTCCTATACCCACCAGCCTCTCACCGAGGTAGACTTGGAGATTCTATTGACTGGGCTGACTGAAGTTGCTGGCTTCCCTCTCAGAAGATCCTCAGCTGGTGTAAATCCTTCTTAGCCAACCGGACTCAACAGGTTAAGCTTGGGACTCACTACTCTGAGGTCATACCAATCACTTCTGGAGTCCCCCAGGGCTCCTCCCTGCCTCCGCTGCTCTTTCATTTACATTCCGACACTCCTGCATATTTCTTTGAAAGTGTAAGCTTCACTACCAATCTTGCTCGCATGATACTCATGTATACTTGCGGGTTGACAACTCTGCCAACTCACTGAAGTGCATCGTGGGCTGCTCCTCAGAATGAAGGTATTGGGGGCCCTCAATAAATTGCAAATGAATCCCTCCAAAACAGAGGTCATCATTTTCAGCCCCAAAACACGCTTCATTGGTGGGGTGGCCACCTTGTCCCACATTAATTGACCTCCCCTCCCTCTTCTCACAGAAGGGATCACATCTTGGCTATATTTGGGAATCTCATCTGGGTTGTGACACTTTGGTGAGGGAAATAGTGAAATCTATTAATTTCCGTCCTCCCTTTGGACATTTAATCCTCCATTTGATCCCTGTGGCAGATCGACCACCTGTGGTTGGTTCTCCGAGCCATTCCAGATCAGACTATGGTAATGTTACGCTAAAAGGCACCTCAGAGAAAAACTCTCACGGTTGCAGATGGTGCAAAATGCGGCAGCGACATTATTGCACCAAGTACCAAAGTGTTCCCCTATCACTCAATTACCTAGGCCGCGTAATCTCCGCTGGTTACTGGTAAGGCAGAGAATTACATTCAAAGTACCCTGCTTTTTTGTCAAATGTATTAATGGACTTGCCCAAACCTGTCTATATTCAATGTTATCATCCAGCCCGGCCACTACCATCATCAAACCAGCGCCTGTTATTGGTACCTATTCACAGAGGTCTCTGTTCTGGGTCCTCGTCTCTGGAAATCACTTTCCACCGATCTTACAATGAGGTACTCTGACTTGCTGTTCCGGAAACATCTTAAAACCGAACTTTTTCCATAATTGGGGTCTTTCTTTTTTCTTCCATTTCATGCAGCCACCAATCCCAGATTAAACAATAGTACCATCAGCGTCCAGATGCAGTTCGGTCTGCTTGGTTCCTCCGTTCTAGCGACTCTGCGCCCCATAAACAAGAAATAAATAAATAAATAGAGTGGTGCACACCGGCTGTCAGGTATGAATTAGAGCTGTCAGGAGGTGTTCTAAAGGCACAGGATCTCTGAGTGATTCGAAATAATGCTGCCCCATTTTAGGTTCTACCCTCTGCCACTTGGATCCTTCGGTAGAGATTCCATCGTCTTCACAATAATACTTTTCGTTTCGGAAGCAGGCCCTACATACTTTGTTGAGTTGTTGTGTTTGCATTGCTTGATTTGTATGCCTTATGGTTTAATTGTCAAGCCATTGCCCTGAGCCCATGAATTATACAGCATTCATACATGCCTCCTGCCTGGAGGAATCGTCTTTAAAAATGAAAACACAGTAATATAAATAAAATATGGGTTAACCATGTTTATGTATTTATTGATAGCATTTATAGAACGTCCAAACCCGGAGGTACCGCTGCGTTTGTTACAAGAATTCATGCAGTTACAAAGACAGTAATCGAATACATTGAGGACGAGTCATGTTTGTCGAAAAGCCAGGTTTTGAAAGGTTTTTCAGATGCCGAGTGCGACTGTTCATTTCTGATGAATGCAGGAAGAGTATTCCAAAGAATCGGGGGCAGAATCTGCGAAGCTAGAACCTCCAGCTCTTTTGCTTTTGTATCTCGCGATGTCAAGTGTGATACTGACATAGGATCATAGAGTACGTTGTGGTGATTTCTTGGAGAGACAGTCATTTAGGTAGGAGCATCATTGTAAATACATGTGTGTGCCATTGTTAGGGCCTTGAAAACAATCTGCGCTTTTATGGGCATCCAGTGGGCGTCTCGTCTTGTAAAGAATATGTGATTGCTGCATTTTAGGCCTGTGGCTGCTTGTAATGCTTTGTTTTCCAAGAGTTGTAGTTTTGATAGGTTAGTGACTGAGGTTCCGAGGAGGAGGGCATATGATATAGTCCAATTTGGAGACAATCAGAATGCCGTCCGCCAAGTAGGTGGTCTAAACCACTTAACATTTCTTTAGGACAGGTGTGGAAATATGCGTGTACATCCCACCCTCCCTAAAAAACACCGAGTCAAAAGGAGGCAGTGTGACGATGAGGCTGACCAGAGATCTGTATGATTCTACAGGTTGTGAATTAGGAGTATACCAACAAGTAGATTTAAGTATTCGGCCGAATACCGGTTAGTTGGGCAAGTGTTCGGATGAAGCAGAATACAGAGTCAAATAATTGCCTTTTTACTGAATAATGTAGGCAAGAAAAACACTTTGTAAATTAAAAACCCATTTAAGTATATGCATTCTTTATTGCATTTATTTTCTTTGCTATGTAAAATGTTTGTGTAAACCATCAAAGGAATACATTATCAGAAAATAAACTGTTCAATGATCACACAGTTTGGATTTTTGTGCATTCTTAGGTGTCGCTTGTTGGGTAGGGCTCAAGTAACTAAGAGTAGACCAAAATTATATGATGCATGTATGTAATCATTGTGAGGCGAGACTGGCATGTGTCTACTCATACTTTCAAATGTTTGTTTTGGGCCTGCCCACCCTTAGCCTTCTGGCTCCAGCAAGGCACTGAACCACAAAAAGGGTTATTACATCAATTTGCGCCCTGCTGACTGCTGACTTCCTACTGAATACAATCCTTTCAGTCTGAAGCAGCTACTGTAAACGTTGTTTGGTAGGTGCGGCTTGACTCATGGTCGTACCCTCATAACTCTGATTGGGAGCCGGTTTAGCTCTGCCTGATGAACCCTTGCGTCCTCTGCTCCTGTCTGTGCCCGGTGGAAGGTGACTACTAGGAGCCTTTTGGTATCCTCAGCGTCAGACATGGTGTCCGGAGCACGGCCCAGTGACCACCTGTGCAGGTGGCCCGATGCTGCTGGAGGCCTGAGTATATTAGGTTGGCTGTGTCCGGAGACTTTTCGGTGAGACCTTTGCTTAGCGTAAGCCTACTTTAAATTTGTTTTGCTGTGAAGCGATTATTTAAGGAGACTGTTGGAGTTGCCGGAGAGCAGATTTGTAGATGGTCTGCTCTACCTTATCCTGCTTGTGGTCATTGCCGACGTGCTCCTATAGGCAGTGTGTGGATCGCTATCTAGCCTCTACAGCAGTTGTGTACTGTTTCTCATAGTGTTTAAAACATTATGAAGTTATGTAGTAAACTAAAAGCCAGTAATAACAAAAGAAGTACTGGACTAGTGGTGGCAGCTATGAACGAAGATACCTTGCAAATGCTCATACCTAAGGCAAATAAGATAACTGATTTCTTTACTGAACAACGAGTGGCCATTGAAATACATGAAGAGCCGGCCATGAATGCTGTTCCCCGTAATCATGCCGCTTCCACGTAGCGTGAGTGCAAAAATAACAACTCATTACTAAATCTATGTTACAGTCTAGAGGGACACATCTCTAATTTGGAGCATGCCATGCCAATTGTGGTAACTGAGGGTATGGATAAGTCAAGAACAAATAACGTCGTCGGATGACCAAGTCTATGAGGAAGGCCTGTATGATGGCAAGTTCAAAGATCTGGATGCCCATAACATTGCCACAAGTTTTGCTTTAAAAAATCTCTTAAAACGGTCACGTAGCATCTTGTGTCAGGTTGGGAAAAACTCCACATAATGAACAGAACTGGCAGGATCACAGGTTGGTGATGGGGCAAGGATGCTGAGATGCAGGTGCCTGATACTATTGTGCAATTAAAAGCTCAGCAAGTATGTTGTGACCCGGAGAATCTAGAATCCAATCAAGTGGAGGATTTGGCTGGTAGTGGAGGATGCTTGCTGTCTAAAAGGGAGTGCCGAAGGAAGAATGAAATGAAAGTTGTCACTACATCTAAGCAAATTCCTAATACTGGTGAAAATGATGTTAATGATTTACCCAAAATATCTAATATCCAAGGATCGCCCAAGCTGAAGTCCAGTTCACCCCTATCATGAATGAGTCCGGTCCATACAGGGAGACAGAGAGGTTGGGGGTGGATTCCCACCTTGGTAGATGCGCAGCCTATAGCGTGCATGCACTTCAATATCCGTGAGCTCTACTGTGGGGGTAGGGGTCAGGGGGGTCCTGCTCCCCACTATGCATCTTTCCCCAGTGCTAGTTCACACACAATTGATAATATGGTCTGAATATCAAGCCCACAAATTGCCAGATATTGCAGGGCACAGTGACTTACCTACGCCACCTGGTTGGTGGAGGTATGAAACAACCCCTCGAAGCAAAGGTACAGGTTGTGGGACATCCCCACCACACTGGATACTACCAGCCGTTTATCAAGGGGTATGGAACTATTGGCAGGACCCTGAATGATGTAAATACCAAGAAAATGCCAAAGAAGGTAACTTGGACCCCTGCCTGTCAAACCTCCTTTCAGGATTTAAAGGATGGATTTTGGAGGACCCCAGTTATGAAAGTGCTAGACTGTGGTCAGGAATTCAATATCCAGTAAGACAAGACGCCTGTGATTTGGGGATTGGAGCAACCTGTCGCCTTCATTAACAGGCGATTGATTAAAAGGGAAAGAACTGGGTTGTCGTTGAACAAGAGCTTTACACGGTCGTGTGGGCAGAATAGAAGTTAAAACCCTACATTTTGGATTGCACTTTAGTATCCAAACAGACCACCAGCCTCTTAGATGGTTAATGGTCATGCAAGTGGAGAACCCTAAGCATTTGCGTTGGGCCATATCATCCCTGCCGGGATCAGATATGGACATTCAGCACAAGCCAGGCTCCCAGCATGGAAATGCAGAAGGCCTCAGCCGATATTTTTGCCTTGATGACGAACCAGACCATCAGTAATCTAGTGGTTCACATGGTGAGGCTGGGGGGCATGTGAGGTATTTCACCATACGTACTGTGGCTGTGCGCTCAACTGGGCTTTTTTGAAATTTTAAATTAAATTGAATAATGGTAGATCAATCTCTGGAAAATGTGTGGGGCTAATCCACACACATTTTCCTATGCTCACTGCACGGCATACACATAGAAGTAGACACAGCCTACAGGCGCAGTCCCTCCTGTCATATTTGGTTGGGATATAACAGCCACGAGTTGCCATGCCATCTCAGAAGGTTGATGGTCAAACCTTCCCCTCATCCTAATTAACCAACACAGACTCCATGGATCAGCCACATGGTGCCTGGTTGCAGAGGCTAACACAGGAGATATGAAAACAAAATACCCTTTCCTATGCACTGTGTCAACCAGATGCCAGCTCCCACCCTCAGTATCGAATGAGAGTGAAATGTCATGTCTGGGACTACGTATTGACAGTAGTCATCCACGCAGGGAGACCTCATTCAGAAGGTACGAGTATGTGGATTGACGGCAGCAGAAAAATCTGGCCTAACCACAGCTTCAAGGGAGACCGGCCGCTTTAATCAGGAACCACAGAGAGCTCCATTAACCAGAGGGACACTTTGATTCACAACAGTCAGGAGGATGTGAGGGACTTAGTATGACATGTTTTCACCCCTTTACCTTTTCTGTTGCAATGTACTCTGGTTATGAACTCACACATTCAGGAGATTGTTGGTGGGGACCCAGGATTGATTAATTAGGTAACGTTAGCCTACACAAATCCCTGTGGTCCATTTGCCTTTTAAAGAGGGATGAGCCCCTCTTTTGGCAGATCATCAAAAGGCTTCACCAGATGCATAAAGAAGAACTCATCATTGGATCCTGGCTGAATGTACAGTCTGCCTTGCATGTTCAACCAGTGAAGGAAGGCCAGGACCTCCAAGCGGGATGCAAGATCCCTCCCCTAAACATCTCCCAGGGAACAGAGGGAGAACTGTATCCAGAGGACACTCCAGCAGCTCTACAACCGGTGCCCAGCCAGCACACAGTGTGCCCTGATAGGCTCTGTAACAAGCTTCCTAGGTGGGAAGTGACAGAGTGTCTCTAAACCAAACCAAGGAGAGGGCAGCTGCCTGCAACACTCTCCTCAGCTTCGGGTCACCTGCCTTAAAGGACGACACAAGCCTAGTGAAGAAGCTGGGACTGCATCGACAAGTCCCTCGAGCTGCAACTGACTGCAGCACTGACTGTTGTTACGCCACAGTCACTTAAAGACTTCTGAGATAACTCGACCAGTGCTTCCGACCCACCGGCCAGCACTGAGACAACGATTCCTGACCCTGAGCCGATGTTCAGGCCAGCCTGCAGCTGCCCGTCCAGCTTCGCTGTGCGAACTTCCTGCCACTTGATACTGCAGCTGTCTTCCATCTTGAACTCTGTTGCAGAAGATGTAAAGCACCCTGAAACTGACTCAAACCTTTTGAGAACCAATAACCCCTACAGCAAAAGGGCCATTGTTGTTCTGTCTCTCTGGTCCTTCCCTAAAGGTCCCTAATGACATTTTACTACCCATTTCTACCTTTGTGTAGAAACAAAGTATCCTTGAACTATTACGATTAATTACTATACTGACTACCCTCCTGTCAGAATCCAGAGTGCATTCCTTTAGCTTCTTTGAAACTGTCTGTCCTCTGCATTCCTTTACAGAGAGGGATATTTTGTTCATAGTGTGCTTGAACGATCTGTTTTAATAATAATAAAGTAGATATTTGTACAAAACCTTGACTGGACAGTCCCTGTTATCATTGGGTAATAATTCTATTCTTGCTGTGTTGCAAGACACCAATGATCCACGACCTTTCAGAGATAAGCCCGCCATTCTCTCCACGTTCTCAAAATTGGACAAGGAGGTTTATCATTTGCTTGTGTTTCCAATCTGTTAGGATACCTTCGGGTGTACTAGAGGTGTGTGGCTGATTCATGGTTTAGAAATTGATATTCATCCCTGGGCCACTGGTGCCACGGATGTTGATTTGTCACAAGCTCACCAAGGGGAACTTGGGTTGAAAGCTCAGGCAGGGGAACTTGGGTTGAAAGCTCAGGCAGGGGAACTTGGGTTGAAAGCTCAGGCAGGGGAACTTGGGTTGAAAGCTCACCAAAGGAGTACTTTTGTTGAAAGCTCACCCAGGGGGACCTGGGTTGAAAGGTTATACATGGGAACGTGAGTTGAAAGTTCACCCAGGGGAACTTGGTTTGAAAGCTCACTCAGTGGAAAATGGGTGGAAAGCTCACCAAGGGCAGCTTAATTTGAAGGCTCACCCAGTGGTACTTGGGCTGAAAACTCACCCAGGTGAACTTGGTTGAAAGCTCACCCATGGGAATTTGAGTTGAAAGCTCACCCAGTGGTACTTGGGTTGAAAGCTCACAGAGGGGTACTTTGTTTATGTATGTATTGTTCACTTTTTAGGCACTTATACTGGAAGCAAATACTGTTTCAAAGCGCCCACAGGGCAACAGGGAGGGGACAGGGGATGAAAGTAAATGTAATTACAACAACAATGCATACATAATTAATTAAATAAACCAAAGAAGACAGTGGGGAGGGAAGACGAAGCTACTATGACTTGTGAGTGTTCAGAATGTGCAAGCGCAGAGAGGGCAGGGGTATTGGGGGATCGGTGCCGTGGTACTCATGGAGAGCAGCAGGTGAAGTGCTATGAAGAAAGGTAAGTACGACCTCCAGTGGTGGAGTGTGAGCCGAGGCAAGAGCAGAGGATGGACAGCAGCTGAGATTAAAAGAATTAGGAGGTCAGGGCCTCGAGGGTGCATAAGGGCCCTGCACTTCAGTCAAGCTACAGTGCTATTAGCAGGGGACAGATTGAGTGAAGGAAGGTCTTAAGGTTTTTCCGAAACTTAACAAGGTTCTATTCAAGACGAAGAGGGAGGAGGAGACTATTCCAAAGAAGGGAGCCCACTGATGAAAGTGAACGACCACCTGCTCTCTGTTTGGCAAACTGCTTCACACGCAGGGAGTTGGTGCCAGAGGAACGCCGCTGTCTAGAGGAGGAGTATTTGGTCAGAAGGAGATGCAGATAGAGTGGTCCCCGGCCCTAGACAACCTTGTGGATGATGCAGAGGGATTTAAATTTAATCTGCGCTTCGATCGGGATCAAGTGGAGACATTGTAGGGCAGGACAGATACAGTCCCTGGGATTGAGCCCAAGGATAAGTCTTGCTGCTCTTTTCTGGATTAGCTGAAGGGGTCGCAAAGTGGACGAAGGTAGATTAAGGAGAGGCTGTTGCCTAGAGAGAGCCAGAGCCCGGGTAACATTGAGTCTCTGAGGGAAGGTGAGGAAAGGTAGAATTCCTTTCAGAAAGAAGTACTTCTTGGCAATATCCTGAGTATGAGGGAGGAAAGAGAGAGATGAGTCGAAGATGACTTCGAGATTCCGAGGAGGGAGCAGGGGGAGGACCCATGGAGGAAGGTCAGAGAGAAGGGAAGGAGTAGGGCGCTGGGGTCCCAACTGCTGTTGAAAGCTCACACAGGAGAACTTGGGTTGAAAGCTCACACAGGGTAACTTGGGTTGTATGATATGAAATGGCATTTATAACGCGTCTACACAAGTGCTGCAACGTTTTTTTTTTAGTGGTTGAGAGTTTACTGCAGAAGTACTTGGATTGAAAGCTCCCTCATGGGATCTTGGGTTGAAAGTTCACCCATAGGAATTTTGCTTGACAGCTTCTGAGGTCCAAGCTTTCAGCACAGTGCATAGGCAGGACATGTCACAATAGCAACAAATGCGCGTCCGCGTCAGTCATTTGCTTTATTTAGAAGGTAGCTCAGTAAGTTAAAGCTGCTGACATCGATAATCCTCTGACTAGCGCAGAGTTCAACGCCAACAGCCAACCATGGGCCTGATTTACATGGCGGTTTCCAATGGGATTCTATACATTGAATATGATTAAAGTATTAATTAAAACAATGCCTATTGACAGCAATGCAATGAAAACAGCTGTGCCAGGATAGGCTCTATGCAACACGGAATCTAGACGTTTGCCCTGCGAGGGATGCCCCTTGCCCTCTGTAACCAGTATTTTGCGCTGGCGTGTTATTCTCATTCAGCTCTGTGAGTGTGTGAGCCTTGTAAAATGACTGGAGCATACCTGGGGCCACATGACCGTCAACCCCAGGGCTAAGGTCCATATCGAAGCGTGTAATCTCCACCCCCTGAGGCCAGAGGTCCTAACGCCCCTACAGCCTCCCGCCGTCACGCGTCATCGACAGCCAGCCAATGGCTTCAATCAATCAATCAGCTGCGATGCTTTTAATCAGGCAGCACCCAATGAGCTCAGATGAACTGGCCTTCAAGGGTGAGCGGCGCAGGCGCCAGCTCAGCAGCTTCTGGACGGCTGCACCTGAAATCAAGTCACAGGTGACAGGTCCAGCCCTTAGGCCGCCAAAGGGTGCTTGAGGAGGGGTTATAATTACTGCAGAATCGTGCGCGTGAAGGACCAGCTGAACTACTCCCTCCCGATATGAGCATGTCTCACTAACGCATGTGTGTTCCTTGAGCCTCGAAAAATATAAATAGTTGAGTTACACTGCAATGCTTTAAGACAGAGTTCTGCAGTATGTGCATTAATCCACTGAGGTGTATCGATCTCTATGTGTAGAGGTCACAGGCACTGGGGTAGACTGGCCTATGGGAGGAAGCTAGAAGGTGCTTGAGTTATGGACATGATAGGGAATTTATAACGCACCTATAATCACAAGTATTTCAAGGCGCGACAAGCCAAGGAGCTGGAAACAGAGGGAGGACAAAAAACAACGATCTTACTAGGCCTAGTGACATTCAGATCCCACAAGTGCAAGGGACGGGGGAGGGGAGAAGTGGAGAGGGGAGAATGGAATAGAGCAGGACAAGGAAACCGGAAACAACAAGTAGTGCAGCCAACAGGTGGCAACTGCTGGTGCTCAGAAGTGCAGACAAGGAGTATCCAATAAGTGCAGGAGAGGGGACGGTAGCTTTAAAGATGCAGACCACAAGTGCAAGGGGTGCCTGAGGCAGTGAGGGTTGGCTGCAGGACAGACATGGACCTGGGCCCGTACTCAGAGGGTAGCCAGGTGCCCAGTCAGTGGATCAGACAGGAGATCAGCAGGGGAGAGGAAGAGAGAAAGCAGAAGCAAAGTGGGAGGTCTTGACGTACTTCCGGAACCGGAGATGGTTCTGCTCAAGTTTCAGAGTGGCAGGGAGGCTGTTCCAGAGAGAGCCACCAGCCAAAGAAAGAAATCTGCTCCCAACTCATTGCTTGTAAAAGCAACTGATCCTCAGGGAGCTGGAGGTGGAGGCGCAGAGGGCCAGAGTAGGAAGATATCTCGGTAGAGAGAGTTGGAGGTATTGCGGTCCACGTTCCCAGAAAGCCTTGTGCACGATCCAGAGGTTCTTAAACTAGTTCCTTTCCGTCACTGGGAGCCAATGAAGAGATTTCAGTGCTGGAGAGATACGATCCCTGGGTTTGATACCAAGGACAAATCTCGTAGTTCTGTTCTGGATGAGTTGTAGAAGCAGAAAGATTTAGAAAGAGGCTCTTGCAATAGTTCAGCCTAGAGAGGACAAGAGCTCTGGAGACATTGATCTTCTGGGGGAAAGTGAGAAAAGGAAGTATACCTCTGAGGTGGTGCATATGATAGTTCGACTTCTTAGAGATGTCAGAGATGTGAAGAGAGAAGAAGAGTGTGGATTGAAGATGACCCAAAGGTTCTTAGCCTCACAGGTGGGAGCAGGAAGAGGGCCCAGAGTGGGCGGCCAGAGTGAGAGGAAAGGAGGGAGCTGGTTATCCAACGAGTAGTTTCACCGTCTTACTGGCATTAGGGTAGAGATCATTGGCGGCACACCACTCCTGGATTGAGGACAGACAATCGGGGATGAGAGAAGAGGCAGCTGAGGGGATCCTAAAAGGAGCTGAATATTATCCACATAGCACGGGAAGTTGGAGCAGAGAGCAGCTATGAGGTGGGCAAGAGGTGCCAGGCGTTGGTTGAACAGCCAAGGAGAAAGATTAGACCCCTGGGGAACACCACAAGTAGAGAGAGAGATATAAGAGAGGAAGGACTCAATTTGAACCTGGGAGGGGTGGTCAGAGAGAAATGAGGTCAGCCAGGATAGGGCCTGAACAGTGATAGCCAGGTTATCATGGAGCCAGTTGAGCAGGATGGCATGGTTGACAGTATCAAAAGCAGAAGAGAGTTCCATGAGGATAAGGACGGAAGGATGGTTAGTGTCGAGGTTGGAGAGCAGGTGCTCACGGATGTTCAGGAGGGATGTTTCCATGCTTCTGGCTGCTCTGAAGCCAGACTGATTGTCATGGAGACAACCAGCAGATTCAGTGTGAAGATTAAGCTTGGAGATGGCCATCTTTTCAGGGCAGGAGGGATCAGCTGAAGATTTCTTGAGAAGAGGGTGCACAAGAGAGTGCTTCAGGGGGGATGCAAGGGGTAAGGGAAGGTTTCAGGGGTGTAGAAGTGGTTGCAGAAGTCGGCCAATGCTGGAGCAAGGGTGGAAATGTGGTCCTTGATGGTTTTTCGTGAACAGGGAAGAACCTGTTTTGATGAGACTTTCATAGATCGGACGTATCTAGAAACGTTGTCAGAGGTGAACAATGGAAAGGAAGAGAAGGGAGGAGGAAAGGTGGCCACAAGAAGGGCAGAAGTAAAGGAAGAAGGAGGAGAGGATGAGAGGATGGACAGGATGTTCTGGGTTTTAGAGATGAAATGTGAATCCAAGGCCGTGCAGAGCACCTGGGAGGGAACAAGAGAGGTGGAGACTACAGCAGGTCTGGCCAGCTCTTTGCAGATTTGAAAGAATTCGGCCTGGTCATAGATTCCGCAGAGATGCAGGCTTGGATGTGTGCTCAGTTCTTGGTGTAGACAGAGAGTCTGTACTTGATTTGGAGTAGGCGGCAGGCCAGTTTGCCAGAGGGTGCACATGATGCTCTCAATTTCATCTCAGCAACCCTACACTTGTTTTTTAAGGGTGGTGAGGTCTGGGTCATACCAAGAGTTGCACTTGACTTTGGGCTTCAGGCGGATTCTCATGACAGGGGCAAGTGCATCGAGAGTGTCGGAGATAGCAGAGTGGAGCATGTGCAGGGCTGTGTCAGGATGTGAGTCAGCCAAAGGTGCAGGAGGGTGAGAGAAAGTGACAGGAAAGCCTCAACTGACACATGCTTCATGGGTCGGAAGACTGAGAAGGTGGGTGCCAGTGCTGAAGTTGGCCTAGCTTGCTGGGCAGAGTGGGGGAGATGATAGGTGAGGAGAAAGTGGTGACTCCAGGAGAGAGGAGTGGTGAGAGGGTTTAGAGAAGGGGAGGGCTGAAGAGATCAGAACATCCAAGTTCTGTGCTGCAGAGTGAGTGGGGCCAGAGGGAAGAATCGAGAGAAAGGTAATGATTTGGAAATGGGGAGTGGGGACCAGGCACGAGGTATGCTCACTATTAACTAGTCTCTTGGGTCATGGACATGACCTCACCAGCCTCTTTCTGTACAGACAATTTTTAAATGAGAGATCCTCAAACATGGACAAAAGTAGGGGTAGTCCATCACTGAAAGGTCTGTCGAGTGGGTCATGCCCCCGCTAATAGTAATACGATGTATGTATGGGATTTATAAACTGCAAACCTAGCTCTGAAGCAAAGGCATTGTGTGCATGATATTATAATGATGGACTGAGTCCACCGTCCTGGGATGCAAACATAGGATTGCAGGCTTGCCAAATGTCAGAGGCAACAGCTAACCTGTGAGCTATCCATTCTGATAGTGTTTCTTGAGGGATGGAAGAGTTATGGTTCCCCCTTGATTTTCTGTATTATGAACACATGGGACTTGAACCACATGAGCTGACAGTTGTGGCAGTGTCCTGTTATCACATGTGTGTTGACTCCCTCGGTGTCATCTCAGGCCTTCAGGCATCAGATGAATTACATGTGTCCTTGTTCATGGGCAAACTATTCCAAGTTAGTTGTGTGGGGTGTAAATACAGCCCCTCAGAGACAAAGATGGAGAGGCCATGCTAGGCCCTGTTGTGAAAGTGAATCTGGCTAATGTGGGGTTCTATTGAAATATAACAGCGATTACAAAACAGTGATTTTCAACACAAGTCCCAGTGAAATAGAAAGAAATGGGCCTAGCCAACTCCACTAAAATGGACAGGTGCGCAAGTGAAGGGGAATCTACCTGAGTTCTTAAAACTGATGGATTTGCCCAATGAATGGGAAAAGACATGTGGTGCTGCAGATGCTGACTTTGTGTAAACTGGGAAAAGGCACCTTTTGACAGATTCAAAACTGCAGCAGCGCACACAGGAAAATATAAATTGAAATTATAAGCATACAAAAAATACAAAGGATTAATTGTGCCCTACAGTTACAAAGTAGAGCCAAGTGACATATTTCGGAGAAAGACATTCACTTTTCACAAATAAACTGACATTCAAATGGAAAGGCCCACTTGTTGGATTTGTCTATGTAACTGTGGCCTATGAGTGAATAATACCTAAAGTGAACTTTTATCTGTACACACTGTATGTCAAGAAAGATTGCATTATAAACAGCATGCCCAGATATAATGCTAAATGTTAAATGTAATCATATCTTGTCAATTTAAAGCTGTATTTTCTGAAGTATGGATGCAGCTGGTGTTTTCCCCACTGAACTGAAAGGTCTGTGCCTTTGAAAATTTGAACTCTAGACCTGGGCTTGCCCACATGCCCTCTCCCCCCTGGAAAAGCAGGACTGGTTTTCATTTATAAATAGAAAGAATTAACAGAGAATTAAATCAAAATTGTGGCAGTTGCAGATAACACAGCCAGCAGAAATGACCTTTAAGGTCTGGTCTCCCCATTAACTGTGCATTAGTGGCCAACATAAGTGACCTTTTCAGGGCTAACTTGACCTCAAGAAGTGGCTTCAGAGCCACTCATCTATGATCAAACATTGTGTATGAACCAGATTAATGATAAGCAGATGTTCGGATCAGGTGACAATGGAGAAATTAAAGTTAGGAATAGGCGGAGGCTACGTGAAACTGAGTGACCCATGTGATGCCTTGCCATATGATTAACATTAGGCCACCTTTTCTTTAATTGGAAGAGAATCATATGTCCCAGTGAGCGCATCCCAGATTCATATTAAAGGGGGGGGGGAATGCCAATCAGTACCATGTAAATATGAATCCTGTGTAATGTATACCATTTAAGTTATGAAGACAATTATGATTCCTGACTTCCCATAATTTTGAGGGAATAGGAAGTTGGTGTGAAGATAGGTTAAGGAAGTTTGGTTTGAATCAGGAAGGGGTAGATTTGTGACTATTTGGGCTCAGGAGTAAATCGATAAAAAAGTTAAATCTTCCCAGGCAGGGCAATGCGAGATACGATTATGGAACCTAAAAATATATCTGTGCCTGCAGTTATCTGAAAAATGAGGGTAGCTGCCATGTTGTTAGATTTTGAGGACACTGAAAAAGTTAAACCCACTTGAAATATTGGGATGATGAATCGTTCTCCTCCTTCAGCCTCCATCATCCACCGCGCCCACTCCTTCTCCTATCAGCAGGTAGTGGTGTGTTGGGGGAGGAGGAGGGAGAGAACTGACCAATCTGCAGGATGGGAATTATGATAATAATGTAATGTAACCAGCCCTATAAGAGATCAGTTTTCAATCTGAGAGGTAGTCTGCTTCTGGACTCTTGCCAAGATCTAGCAGAGGGACAGGAAGAACTTCCAAGGCCTTAAACATTGCGTGGGAGACAGAGACTGGGAAATCTAGAAGCTAGCTGGGCCTGCCATTTGTATGAGCCAGAGGAAGTTTGGTTAATGGGGCTCTGCATTTTCCCTGGATGCCTCATAACCAAGGCCTCCCATGTAAGTAGATTCATCTAAATGCCAACAAAAGTGCGTGGGGGAAATATGCCAGCCTTAATCTCCATCTCCCGTAGTGTGTAGCGGGGTGGAATTGAGGAGACCTTTGGCACATTTTATTAAATCCCACTCAAACTAATTCCACTATAGAAAATCACCCTCTCCATTTAAATTGAATTGTGTTGGGAACTGCCTGCCTTAATCCTTTCCATTAAATTTCTGAGTGGGGAAGCTGTGTAAATCCTTAGCACATTGAATTGAGGTTAAATCAATTAATTCCCATATAGAACATCTGGGGATGAGTTTATTCAGAATTCAAAATTAACAAAGTTCATGCCCAGTGTGTTAGAGCCAGTATAGATAATAAAGTAATTGGGTGACTCTACCTTTCTGAAACCCCTGTTTTATGTATGAAGGGGGATGTTCATAAACCCAAAATAGGTAACCCTAAAAAAATGCCATTCAAGTGAACGTAAAGTGTGCAAAACAAAATTTCCCATTTATTTACTTGCATCCAAAAGCGTCTTTTTCAAGGTGCTGCATTTCATGCAAATAAAAAGCCCTAAACGATATTCCCATTGAGTTCCTTTCCTGATTTTTCCTTTGAAAAAAAAATGTTTATTTGTTTCATTGTGCCTATTTGTCAAAACCTTTTTAATAAAAAGCCAACATGATTTTGCTACTGTATTCCCACTCCCTGTACCTTGTCTTCAAATTGAGGGGTCATATATAACTGATGCCTGGGGTTGGGGGTTGCTGGGAGAGAAGAGCCTTGTGATAACACCAGCAATCATTGGGGGTGGTTCAAATTTAATAATTGTTAATGTGCAAGACCTCCTCTGTGTGTGTTTGATGTACAGTCTCTACATGTTACCTGTGTGTTGTAGTATCTGTAAGTTCATTAGAAATACAAGTCGGTCAATTGGTGCAAGTAATTTATAATTGTAATATTGTGTAGTGCCACAGCACTGGGGGCTGATGTTTTGGTTGCTATTCTTCTTTGTCAAACCTTAAATAGATATATATTCTTACTATACACCGGCCTGGTTCCTGGCTCATTGTTGGTACAGAGGGTATTTGCTGAAGTAGTGTGAAATAGGTTGAAGGCCTCACTAAAGTTGAATCTGTATAAGCGTTTTGGGTGCATGCCTCCTTGCTTGGGGGCTGGGGGGAACTCCTTGAGTTGAGAGTGGCCACCTAATAAATTGTGACAGGTGGGCTGTCAGTCCTTGCTGGGAGTACAGTTTTATTCATAAAGATATGGTTGACTAATGAAATAACCATAGGCCTATAACTGTTGGTACCCGTCAGCACTGCTAACGTGAATATTGATCTTTACAATAGAATCCTGTAGCAGACAGATTCATAGATGTGGTATTAGTAGGAAGAAACATAGGGAGTGGATCACACTTCAGGTTGTGAAGTGATCTGGTCAACAGTTTGGGAAAGGGTCAGCACTAGGACCCAGGGTTTATGCTCACCTCATGTGGCCTGGTGCCACCAAAGTTCCAGGAGCAATGTTAACTGTTATGAATTGCGGAGGTGCAGCCTGGGGCAACCTTCCCCTCTTCTTGTTTGGTGCCAAAATCCAGGGAGATGTGGGAATATGCTCTGAATGCATTGTGGTGTGACTGGTTTACGAACATAGGGTCAAGCTGTTCGCACTCAGTATGGCAGATGTGCTTGCCCCCTTCAGACTTTTCTGAGACCACTATTTTGGGCGTATAAATTATGCTAGTCAACAACAGAGTAGTTTACTGCCCTCCGTGGCTGCAAAGAAGATAATTTTGTATTTACGCCACCACTTAAAGATGCCCATTTCAAACCCTTTGATACATGAAAAATGAGGACCTTATTCCATGGGCGGCTTTGGTCGTAGGTATAATTGAGGCAGCAGCGGCTCCAGCCTTATCCGATGGTTCTTCCGTGTCCTCATTACGCATGCCCTGTTACCCCCACATGAGTCCTGGGACAAACCACACTCTTCCAGGTGCTTTTACACCATGTGATGATTGAGACCCTCCTGCGAATCCAAAACCAAATTGACTCAAAGCCTCATTGGTTTAAGTCTCTTGAAAGACATCAGTGGCAGAGTATATGGGAGGGCTGGCAATATATGATGACGTCAGTGCCCGCCTCCCAGACAATGTTCACAGACTCAATCTATCTGGTTATAGGCACTATTTTTTATTTTTTTATTTTTTAATTTAAAATGGTATAGTTTAATTGCAAACTTTTATAAGATCAGGTATCTGAACAGTTTGGGTCTGTGTATCGTTACTAAAAAAGTTTACCTCATGGGATATCGCAGTTCTATCAGGTTTTTAAGATTGTTTTCTTGTCTAGTTCAAGTATGTTTTGAAGAAATTGGGTATTTGTGAAGATTAACTTATTTGTTTTTCCGTTCATTATTTTTTCCCATCTTGTTTTGGCATGCATTTGCTGTGATGAGATTTCAAAGAAAGCACCAAAGCGTGCTCTCTGGGGGGAAAGTTCTGTGCATTCCATCACAAGATGATGTAGTGTTTCTGGTATTGTGTGATCTCTGCAGAATCGACAATACTGTTCCGTAAATCATATCAATCTGGACATGGCTAGGTTAGATCTCGTCAGTATGGTGCTCAGCCGCATTTTCATGTAGGTTGTTCTGATCTTAGTATCTGAAAATCTTGCCAGGTATTAGGGTAGCTCGTTGATAACTTGCATATCAGTGGAGCATTGTAGGTTCGAGTGGTAGTTTCCCTTCTGTTTGATGGGCTTTATCTAATCATTTGGCATCATTTTGTGGGCACAGAGTTAGCATTCCGAATGATATGTCCCCTTTAGCGAGCTCTTGCAATAGTTTGGCTTTCCAGGCTTGTAGAACAGAGTTGTTCATGGTATTCGGGTGGAATCTCAAGATTTGGGTGGTAGGTGTTTTCTCGTCAGATAGTATTTTGCGGAGTATGTCAAATTGTTTCCATAGAACATTTGAGTCGAATGATTGCGTTGCGATTTTGTGCCTTATTCTCGCCATGGGGTAGGTTGGTGGCAGCTGCAGAATCTTGCGCCAGAATGTTGCTTCAAATTTTGTCCAGTTGATGGTTCTTGCATTGAGCATTGTTTTGATTCCATCAGTTATGGTTGGGATGACTCTTTGTCTATAATAGGAGATTATAGGTCTGAATGAAAATTTGCCGTATTTACAGTGCATGACACAACCTTGCCTTGCTAAAGATTGATTAATGTAGATTCCTAGATAATTGAACGTGTTAACAGCGTCCAGGGGTTTGCCAATCGAGGATAAGATTCAGTTGTTTTTCCTTCTTAAAAGGCTGTTTTACTAGTGGCATGACTTTCGTTTTTGTTGTATTGATGGAAAGTTCTTTCAGTTCCATGTATTTGCCCAGTAGTTGGAGACTAGTTTGCAGTCCAGATGTTGTTTTGTCGAGCAGAATTATGTCGTCTTCATACATCATAAGTGGGACTGGAATGGAGTTGATCTTGGGGGGATTGTGAGCGCTGCTTTGGAAATGATTCTCTGCGGTAAACATGTTATATACCGTGGCGACGAGTGGGCAGCCCTGTTTTAGGCTGTTTGATGTTTGGATGGCCGAGGTGGCTGCACCATCCGTAGATAGTCTAATCGTTATCGAGGTGTTTTTTGGTGTTCAAGTATAGCTGTTTAATTGGTTCAATGATGTCCATGTGACATTACCATGTCTGAAGTTTGGTCCATAATTTCTGTTTGGAAATGATGTGAAAGGCCATGTGGAGATCGATGAATGCAGCATATAAAGTGGTGTTATTTTTTATAGCTTCATGTTTGATCAGATTTATAAGGTGCAGGGTAATGTTGTTCTGACATTTGCTGTGAAGCCTGTTTGTCTTGTGGCAAATCAATTGGTGATGGTAGCCCACCTATTGAGCTTTTGGAGCAGCATTGAGGCAGCTTCCCTAAGGGATTGAGTAAGGCAATGGGTCTAAAATGTGTTGGATAGTCACGAGATCCCTGTTTGTAGATAGGTACAATTGTGGCGGTCTGCCAGGAGGCCGGGATCTGATTTATTTTATTAATCAAGGAGAGGAGGTTGCCCATTACAGTAGCCCAGATTTGGTGGTCTTTCTTGATGGTTGCACTTGAGGTCCCGTCATGGCCAGGGACACGTGAGGCATTTAGCTTTTGTATCATTACCATGATATCATGATTGTTCCATTTGACGTGCCATTTCTCTTTCACAACTCTGGTAGCAGGTGTGCAGTCCGAGAGACGGGCTTTGTATATGTTGGAAAAATGCTGTATCCATCTTTGTTGTGTTACATCTGCAGTCAATTTGTGCTGGCTTTGAGAGAGATTGGTGAAGATGTTCCATAGCTCTATCAGGTTGTGTGTTTTGTATGTTTTCAGGATGGCTTCTGCATCGTCTTGCTGTAAGATCATTCAGTTGGATTTCCTCCAATTTGAGTATGCTTGTTTTGCTCTTTTTTTGCTTTTGAGATGTTGTCTACGTTGTTGTTTCTTCTTAGCAGACACAGCGTCTTCCGCAGGGTCTTTTTTTCTCTGCTAGTTCTGCATTATATCCGTGTGTGTGTGGTTTTCTATCATGCAGAGGGCTCTGTTTGTAGAATGGAATGAGTAGCCATTGGTAGGTTAGTTTCTCTGAATCCTTCATGGCTGCTTGTTGGAAACGATTCGGTAGAGTGGCGGTTTGATCTTGACTTATGAATAGTCTTGAGGTTGTACTGGTCAGTTCTAGTTGGGTTTTTGATTGGTTTTTTATATGTTGGCCCATTCCTTGGCCTTGTATTACCAGATGATTGTGGTCATTTTTTTCAGTTGGAATAGTGTAGACTTTCTCGATAGGCACCATTAGCATTTATGATTCAAGGGTTAAACTGCTGAGACTGTGTCTGGTGCTAGCACTTACACAGTAAAAACACAACTGGAGAACCTCTGTGGGTATTAATGGGCCTGTATGATGGAACCTGCAGCGACACCTGTGCAATATCACCTGGAGCGTTCCCTGTGCCGAATAGGATTAGCAAATAAATGATCTCAGGCCCAAATAACTGGACAAACTCAGAATATTTGGCAAAATTCTACTTTATCATCCATTCAATAAAGTAGACAAACCTGGCAAGCATAACAAAATTGCAGCTCACGCACTCTCAGAGTTTCTCCATCACACCAGAGGAGTTATATCTCGATGTATGTCAGCTATGGCATCATCCTACATGGCAAACAGTAAAAATCTATGAGGCAGATGGATTGGTTAGGGGAACATATATACCTATATTTCATATAAGTGTTAGTATGGTCATTGGCTGCTCCTTATTGGGTAGGCACGCCTTGACCAACCTCTAACTATGTAAAATGCTGATTATAGCATCATAACAGCAGCAGATAGGAGCCTGCAACTATTTATTGTAGAAGAGCAACTGAGCCTCTGAGGGAGATCCTGCCCCCACCTCCTGTGTATTGGAGACATGAAATCGTGCCGTGCCTAACACCCGCCATAATACCAATACCGTAGCATGTATTTGAAAGAAGATAAACATTGAGTTGACACTACCGTATGTACCCTCGACATGACGATACCCTGCAGGAGGAAAAACCTGAAGGAGTATGAAAAGAAGCTAACAAACAAATGAATGACGTCATAAGAAGTGTGCACGACGTCTCGAGATGTGGGCTAACGATGATATATAGATCCTAAAGAATCTAATGACGAAGTAAATAATTGAGTGAATTTCCCAATATAGAAAAGGAAGAATACGCGTGAATGACGTACTACAGAAAATCACCCGCTCAATAAAATATACAGTTGCTTAAACACAAGATAGATTAAGTCATCATAGAAGCTGGCTTTAAGTAGTGAATAGAATGCAGGCAAGGCCGATATTTTATGGAAACTGGACATTGGTATCACAAATTTTGTAGGCCAGAACCCATGAAGCTGGAATAGAAAACGGTGTTGCAGCAAGAATATTCGGCACATGAAGCTGAAGGGCAAGGTTGCCTGGCCTAGACTCAAGATTCAAGAAGCAAGGTCAGCTATCTCTTCCGAAGAACTAGTATGCAGAGGATGAACCTTTTTGCATAAAGATACAAGGTAGAACACAAAGGATGCCAAACATTAAGTGATTTAGAGCATTTAAAAGCTGCAAAATGGACCAAATCGTGGTCTCCCATCACATGAGCTAAGGATGGAAATAGAGCTTGAACTTGAAGTCCCAAACACCACTGCGAGTGCCCTCACTCCCGTGCTGTAACGCTCACCTGGTATCCACGGGGACGGCACTCAGCCTGTTCTGACCTCTTATGACCTCAAACCATTCCCTGGAGGCTATTCGACTGGAGACTGGGCCTGAAACACAGGATTGGTAGAGTTTAACTCCCTATTGTCTCTGTGTGCTTGAACCTCTTCTTCCGTGGGGTCCAACCCTTCCCTTTGATCCACAGCTCACCTTGTTTTCTTGGATAGTGTGCTCTCCGTCCTGCCTTCAGCGCAGGGGCGCGTTGATTGATGCGGGCACGTTGCTGCCTACTTACTTCACTGGCAAGAGTCCAACAGGTAAGTATAATGAGTCTTTTGAACAGTTCTCTAACTTTGTTCCTTTCCTTCCTTAGATGATGGCTGGCGTCCGGGGATGGCGGCGTGCTGCTGAGATGAGTAGCGCTGAAGGTGAGTGAGAACGTGATGCACAATGCACCCCTTTCGTATTTGCATCGAACTGAGTTCTTTTTCTGTGTCTTTTAGGTGCCGCAACGTTTTCAGCGTGGATGCCTGTTATGAAGAACACATGCGGTCGATAAGCGCGGTATGCAGCGCCTCTAGATGTTTCCACGCTAACCTGGAGTGTCTTTTCCCTCTTGCAGATGGATGAGAAGTTCCGGAGACAGAGTTCCCCGAGAGCGGCTGGGATTCAGGTAAGCATTTGAAGCTTGTACAGTATTTAAAAATAAGCGAAGATTTGCAGAATGCGTACTAATGCCTTTTTTCTGTTCTTTTCCCTTTTCCTTAGGAAGAGGCGTGCCGGGATGGGAATGACACCGCCGAAGATGCCCGCAGAACAGAAGGAGCGATGAATGATGGGCAGAAGCGCTGCAAGGTAAGGCTGTTCCTAACGGTGTTCTTGTTCTTGCAGGAGCTGAGCGCAGAAGAAAGATGCAGGCCTACTGGAGACCGATCCGAACACTGTGAGTGTCACGCTGCAGGTGCAGAAAACGCAAAGCATGTTTCTCAGCCTGGGTATGGCTTAAATAGTCTCTGGGAATCCCAGATGCCTCTGGGCTGAACCACTCCCAAAAGACTAGACCGCACATGCAGTTCTGGGAACCGAAATATGTGGGGGCATTCATCTTGTCCCCATCAATGCACTTCAAGTCCAATCCCCAATGTTATCCTATGGGATTGAGTGAGTCTGGTGCCACAAGTGCCAAGTCTGACTCCAAGTGGGTCTTTGGAGGGATGGAGAGGCCCTTGAGGGCCATGTAGGTGATCGTGGCCTGGCTCCAGCCTGACATCTTGGAGGGCTGGGAACATGAGGGGCAGGAATCATGACACGTGCATTCCCAAAGACAAGGGTGTTCTGCAAGGCCACGTACAAAGACAATCTTCTTGGCAGAAGACATGAGTGATGAGAGATGCTGGGCTAATTGGTTGGTGAGGTAACTTCATGACCTACCTCCCTGCACCTGGGTCTTGGCTCACGTGCTGCTAAGTGAACCGAATGTTCCAGACATGGTACAAGCGCGACACCCGATTGTATTTGTCCATATAACGAAGGACCTTATAGTTTGAAGACCAATGAGAAACTGGTTATCTAATGATTCCAAAATAACATGTTTTATAGAGGTAGGCATAAGTTGTCCACCTGATAATGGGTAGCCAATGACAATTGTAGCACCTATAGAAATGTGTACTTAGATGCTCCCTTTACCCAACCCCAACCCTGGATAGGTTTTTTATTATTGACACATAGTATGACATCACTCTGATGCATTTTTGTTATAAAAGTATGTTTTTGCAGAGATCGTTGAGAGAAATCGAGCGTACGTCTGTTGATGTTCATTGTAACCTCCCTGTTTTAGACAATTGTTAATAAAACAGTACTTTGCAATCTTCCTGAGTTTGTTCCATTTTTTGGATACAGAATTACTGCAGTGTGATCCCAGCCATTACTTATGTATGTTCCTAAAGGGCCATAAACTCAGTATGGTCTGGCATTACATTGGCCCTCATGATTAGCTGGCATTCTCCTCCAACCTTCGAGATCTGCCTCATTAGCAGCAGGTAAGCACCGAAACCCAGGTGCAGGGGAACAACGTGAGACAACTGCCCTCCTTAACTGATTAGCGTACCATCTATCACCAGTTATGCCATAAACCAAGGCTTCTTCTTTGTAGTTGACCTTGATGACTGTTCTCTTCCTCGGAAACTGTAAAAGGGAGTGAAGGTATATTGCTATCTTCATCAGGAGCTTTATGAATAGGCCTTTTCTTCTGGTACTGCAAAACGTGTGCAGAGACCATGAATTTGTCAATTCTGTCTTTTTATTTAGTGCTATTTGATTCAATTATATTGAGTACAATTACTCTCTTCGGCCTCTGGAGGCTTGGTTGCTCTGTCTTGCATGTGCTTTCTGCATCTATGATCGTTGAATACTTGGCCCTCACAATTATTCAATCTTTTACTAAATCTAAGAGAAATATGGCTTATGCACATGGCTTATACTCTTTGACTACTTTTGTGTCTTGCAGTTGCTTCTTGCTGCAGCATCCTTCATTCTGAGCCAAACAAATATCCTTTGTTCTGCACAAATCTGTATTCTAGCGCCTGTCAGCTCTGTAACCTTAGTCTCTTTCCTCTCACAGCTTCTCCTTGACTATTACACGATGTCGACCTCCATTTTCTCAACATGGCTACTTTACTCGTGTTATATTTCCTATGTTAGAAAGCTTCTACGTCGTCTTATCTACCTTGCATTTCTGCATATATACATCTACTGCATCTCTTGTTAATTATATTCTAAGTATATATGTTTTTCGTCAACTTTGCCTATATGTTTACTTCATCAATTTAGTCACATCTCCATTCTATTGATATTCAGACATCAGGTTTAGTGCGTCAATATGTCTTCTTTTCATAATGAAGTCACTTCACACCTGTCAGACTTTACTTAGGTTTCTTCTATGTCCAGTGGTGTCTGCAGGCTCATCTCTACCACCTCAATTTGCGGGTACATTTGGTACGGTTGTCTGAGTGCATAACGTCTTTTATATCTTTGATGTGGTATCAGGATGATATCATGTGTCATGCTTAGTGTTCTCTTGCTGTTCATCCAATACCACAGAGGTGAGGGGGGTGGGCTCTATATGTGGCATGTCCGTGTCCCTCTCTACACACCCATGAGCTTTAGAGCTACGTAGCACATGCATCATTGAAACATTCTCCAAAATGTTCAGACCTTGCATCCATATCACTGCTTGGCTCAACAGTGGACATGCTCGTGCCAAGGACAGATTGACTGTTGCTTAGTGTTTCCGCGTGTACCAATACTGGTCAGATGTGGTTCTCGCCCCTTTATTAATTTGTCACTCACATTTGTAATCACAGTGCCCAATCCAGCCCATCGGAGCAATACTAATTTATATAAATCAGTGTTAGCATGGGTGTGTTCAAACAGTATTGTCTAATAAATAATTGTATAATATATTATCTGTAACCACCATGAAGACAACTCTTGGTTAAGCCCTGGGATGGTGCAAGCTTGTGTGTTGGCTTCTGAGGAGTGGGTGAGTCTCTTCCAGTATACTCTCCTTACCTACACCTTTCTCCTTCCCCAATACATTATCTGTTGCCTACTTATCATGACAGGAATTTTGATTGTGCCTTGTAAATTCCCAAAAAAGATCCTGTTCCAATAGAGAGAGTGCAGAAATCCAGAACGAGTACCGCTAGTTGCCATCTATCACCCAGTGGTGATACAACTGACTGAGCAGCATGTTAAGGGCCTGCCCATCATGTAACAGTAATGCAGATGCAAGCAATTACACTCCCTTACCAGTGTACAGAAGCCAGATAGAGTGTGCCCATAACTAAATAAACGCCCCCATCACTTGTACTATGAAGAGTTACATCCAGGTTTGTCAGTCTGCATCGCGCGTTAGGAGCAAACAGCCGGGATCTGCACATGTTACCCTGAAGGGGATGTCTTTACCAATGCAACTGCCTGTGAAATAAACACACTCGTGCTTCCTCTGCCTTTTTAAACCCTGCACTTCAAGACATTTCACAAGTTAAGCAGGTGCGATGTGTGGAGGCGCAGAATACACTGGACTGATTTGACTATGTAAATGTGAGCAACCCTTTTAAACAGTGGAATACTTCCAACTGCTCTGTCTTCAAACGTGCGTTTCTGTGGCATAGATTTGCAGCTGTTAGATAAGAGATCACAGCTCTGCCTTCCTTTCCTGCCAGCCTTGGATGTTAGACTCTGTTAAACTCTCAGTATGGTTTCTCTTGCTGCAGCTTTGCTTAACATCTGGTAAATAAGGTTTTAAGACTTCGCACCATAATATTTTCAGTTAGTCCAATAAAAGCTACTTAGAGGCAGAATTGTTCTGTATAATTCTTTCAACATGCGATTCATGCATTTCGTGATATCTTCTCAGCGGTACTACTCGTGTCCCAGGAAGCCACTGGAGCCCTACTCTTTACTGCTCCATGTCTGCCTAGCAAGAAGGAACTGATGACCAGAGGGGATGGGAAGGGTGTACACATCCCATGGCCAGTACATGAGGATTGCAGCAACTGCACAGAGAGAAGTGGACCACAGGAAGGGGCAGCCAGACACAAGGAATGCGTTGTCATGGAAACGGGCAGGTACAGGTATGTAGCATGGTAGAGTGGAATGGTGCAAACAAACAAAATGGCGTATTATATTGCACTTCATCTCGGAGTCCACCCTCTAAGCCTGGAACCAGGTATTAACTCATAATATTGCACTTCATGCCGGAGTCCAGCCTCTAAGCCTGGAGCCAGCTATTAACCCACAATATAGCACTTCATGCCAGAGTCCAGCCTCTAAGCCTGGAACCACATATTAACCCATAATATTGCACTTCATGCCGGAGTCCAGCCTCTAAGACCGGAACCAGGTATTAACTCATAATTTTGCACATCATACTGGAGTCCAGCCTCTAAGCCTGGAACCAGGTATTAACCCATAATATTGCACTTCATGCCGGAGTCCAGCCTCTAACCCTGGAGCCAGCTACTAACCCACAATATAGCACTTCATGCCGGAGTCCAGCCTCTAAGCCTGGAACCACATATTAACCCATAATATTGCACTTCATGCCGGAGTCCAGCCTCTAAGACCGGAACCAGGTATTAACTCATAATTTTGCACATCATACTGGAGTCCAGCCTCTAAGCCTGGAACCAGGTATTAACTCATAATATTGCACTTCATGCCGGAGTCCAGCCTCTAACCCTGGAGCCAGCTACTAACCCACAATATAGCACTTCATGCCGGAGTCCAGCCTCTAAGCCTGGAACCACATATTAACCCATAATATTGCACTTCATGCCGGAGTCCAGCCTCTAAGACCGGAACCAGGTATTAACTCATAATTTTGCACATCATACTGGAGTCCAGCCTCTAAGCCTGGAACCAGGTATTAACCCATAATATTGCACTTCATGCCGGAGGCCAGCCTCTAAGACTGGAGCCAGCTATTAACCCATAATATAGCACTTCATGCCGGAGTCCAGCCTTTAAGCCTGAAACCAGGTATTAACTCATAATATTGCACTTCACACCAGGTATTAACCCATAATATTTCACTTCATGCCGGAGTCCAGCCTCTAAGCCTGGAACCAGGTATTAACCCATAATATTGCACTTCATGCCGGAGTCCAGCCTCTAAGCCTGTAGCCAGCTATTAACCCATAATATTGCACTTCATGCCGGAGTCCAGCCTCTAAGCCTGGAACCAGGTAGTAACCCATAATATTGCACTTCATGCCGGAGTCCAGCCTCTAAGCCTGTAGCCAGCTATTAACCCATAATATAGCACTTCATGCCGGAGTCCAGCCTCTAAGCCTGGAACCAGGTATTAACCCATAATATTGCACTTCATGCCGGAGTCCAGCCTCTAAGCCTGGAACCAGATATTAACTCATAATATTGCACTTCATGCCGGAGTCCAGCCTCTAAGCCTGAAACAAGATATTAACCCATAATATAGCACTTCATGCCGGAGTCCAGCCTCTAAGCCTGAAACCAGATATTAACCCATACTATAGCACTTCATGCCGGAGTCCAGCCTCTAAGCCTGGAGCCAGCTATTAACCCATAATATAGCACTTTTAACTCATAATATTGCACTTCATGCCAGAGTCCAGCCGCTAAGCCTGAAACAAGATATTAACCCATAATATAGCACTTCATGCCGGAGTCCAGCCTCTAAGCCTGGAGCCAGCTATTAACCCATAATATTGCACTTCATGCCAGAGTCCAGCCTCTAAGCCTGGAACCAGGTATAAACTCATATTAGTACCCGGCGAGAGCAAAGCAGAATGCAACACGCATTCTGATTGGCTCTTGCCGGGTCCTTACCCGGCTGTGAATCCCTCTGTCGGGATTCCACGGCTTTTGTCCCCGGCGGGGGGCGTGGGTAAGTCCTTTTTTAAATTCCCTTCCCTCCCACCACGCCCCCCAAGTTACCTTCTTGTTCATACATCCCCGGCGGGGGACGAGGGAAGCCTCCAGCCATGTGGAGACTCGGAGCAGGGCCACCCCCGCTCCGCGCCTCCACACAGCTGGAGGCTTCCCTCATCCCTCGCCGGGGACGCAGGTAGGTTTTTTTGTTTTTTTCTCCCCCCCATTCCCACTCCCGCCCTCCCGACCCCACTTACCTTCTTTTTGATCCTTTTTCGGGAGCTGACGCGCTGAGAACACTTGTGTTCCCAGCGCGTCCACTCCCGATGGCCGCCATGGAAAGGGAAAACGGACTCCGTTTTCCTTTCCATGGCGGCGCCCATTTTCTTTTTTTTTTTTATTTTCTCCCGAAATGCTGCAACGTTTCGGGACAAAAAAAAGCTATTAGTGCCCCGGTCACGCAATTTTTGCTCGTTTCGCTCGGGGCCTTACCTATGGGCCTCGGAGAATTACCTGAGTGGGTAATGCCCCCGACGCTCGGATTATATTGCTTAAATATTGCACTTCATGCCGGAGTCCAGCCTCTAAGCCTGGAACAAGGTATTAACTCATAATATTGCACTTCATGCCGGAGTCCAGCATCTACACCTGAAAACAGATATTAACTCATAAAATTGCACTTCATGCCGGAGTAGCCTGAAACCAAGTATTTAACCCATGCTGCTCAGTGTTGTCTTACATGCAGTGGTGTCACTAGAGGGGCGGGGGGGGAGCAGACCACACCGGATGACAAATCACAGTGTCGCCTAGTACACGGCGTGGCCTGTGCACCCGCCAGGAGAATCATTTCGAGAATGAGCGGCAAAGCCTCCGAAATGTCAAAATAAGCCCTCCACTCAAGGCCTCAAATTGCTGGTTGGGCCTGGCGGGGCGGGCTAAGGGACCAGTTGAAAGCTATGAATATTTTCCTTCCCGCCGTTTAAGGCAGAAGCAAAAGGTCCCGGGGTTTTTTTTTTTTTTATTTTGTTCATTTCGGCTCTCTAATTTCCTTCTCCCGCAACCTTTTGTTCTCTCCCCACGGATGGACGGCAATTCTTTTATTTGCCCACCACCAACCCCCTCCCCAACCCTATTTTTAGCGGTCCCCTGAACATTTCACAATTTAATTGCCCTCCCACCTGCCCCGGAACATCGCTCCACCTCCTCACACTCACCTACAGCGCCGAAAACCCCAAAAGAGAAGGGCTAACACCATGAGTCACTGCATGGGGTGTCGCCAACCCTAGTGACACCACTGCTTGCAATCTAGGCATGCTGCCCCTGAGCAACCCTCCCAGGTGAGACGTAGAGTGAAGGGGAGACCCACTCTGCAAGGGAAAGCTGTGCGTAGCTGTAGGGTGAAGCCAGGGATACCACTCTTTCCCCTTCCACATGCCCGTCCACTGTGAAAGGATGTCGAGCATGGGAGAGGAATGTGTGTCTAAGGTGGCTCAGTAAAGGACCTCACAATGCAATACTGCACTGCATGGAATCCAGTCAGAGTTGTGTTGAACTGGAGAGTTCTTGTGATTGTTTAAGGCCAATGTTTTGCAAGAGCTTGGCTGCAGTACTTGTTCTGTTGGTTGATGTTCTCTTATGCCTTCTACCATAGCAACCGTCATGGAGCCGGCACTGCCGCCATCCTCTACGTATGCCTTCTAACATAGAAACCGTCATGGAGCCGGAACTGCCGCCATCATCTACGTATGGCTTCTACAATGGAAACTGTCATGGAGCCGGCACTGCCGCCATCCTCTACGTATGCCTTCTAACATAGAAACCGTCATGGAGCCGGAACTGCCGCCATCATCTACTATGGCTTCTACAATGGAAACTGTCATGGAGCCGGCACTGCGGCCATCATCTACGTATGCCTTCTAAGATAGAAACCGTCATGGAGCCGGCACTGCTGTCATCATCTACGTATGCCTTCTACAATAGAAACTGTCATGGAGCCGGCACTGCCACCATCATCTACGTATGCCTTCTACAATGGAAACTGTCATGGAGCCGGCACTGCCACCATCATCTACGTATGTCTTCTACCATAGAAACCATCATGGAGCCGGCACTGGCGCCATCATCTACGTATGTCTTCTACCATAGAAACCATCATGGAGCCGGCACTGTCACCATCATTTACGTATGCCTTCTACCATAGAAACCATCAAAGAGCCGGCACTGCTGTCATCATCTTCGTATGCCTTCTACAATGGAAACTGTCATGGAGCCGGCACTGCCGCCATCATCTACGTATGCCTTCTACAATGGAAACTGTCATGGAGCCGGCACTGCCACCATCATCTACGTATGTCTTCTACCATAGAAACCATCATGGAGCCGGCACTGGCGCCATCATTTACGTATGCCTTCTACCATAGAAACCATCAAAGAGCCGGCACTGCGGCCATCATCTACGTATGCCTTCTAACATAGAAACCGTCATGGAGCCGGAACTGCCGCCATCATCTACGTATGGCATCTACAATGGAAACTGTCATGGAGCCGGCACTGCCGCCATCATCTACGTATGCCTTCTACAATGGAAACTGTCATGGAGCCGGCACTGCCGCCATCATCTACGTATGTCTTCTACCATAGAAACCATCATGGAGCCGGCACTGCCGCCATCATTTAGTATGCCTTCTACCATAGAAACCATCAAAGAGCCGGCACTGCTGTCATCATCTACGTATGCCTTCTACAATGGAAACTGTCATGGAGCCGGCACTGGCGCCATCATCTACGTATGTCTTCTAACATAGAAACCGTCATGGAGCCGGAACTGCCGCCATCATCTACGTATGCCTTCTACCATAGAAACTGTCATGGAGCTGGCACTGCTGCCATCATCTACATATGGCTTCTACAATGGAAACTGTCATGGAGCCGGCACTGCCGCCATCATGTACGTATGCCTTCTACAATGGAAACCGTCATGGAGCCGGAACTGCCGCCATCATCTACGTATGCCTTCTAACATAGAAACCGTCATGGAGCCGGAACTGCCGCCATCATCTACGTATGCCTTCTACCATAGAAACTGTCATGGAGCCGGAACTGCCGCCATCATCTACGTATGCCTTCTACCATAGAAACTGTCATGGAGCTGGCACTGC
The DNA here is from genome assembly GCF_040938575.1 of Ambystoma mexicanum. Taxonomy (NCBI): domain Eukaryota; kingdom Metazoa; phylum Chordata; class Amphibia; order Caudata; family Ambystomatidae; genus Ambystoma; species Ambystoma mexicanum. The sequence goes on from NC_090922.1 coordinate 1,515,457,344, forward strand.
CACCATCATTTACGTATGCCTTCTACCATAGAAACTGTCTTGAAGCCAGCACTGCCGCCATCATCTACATATATCTTCTACCATAGAAACTGTTTTTGAGCCGGCACTGCCACCATCATCTACGGATGTCTTCTACCACCGAAATTGTGTTGGGGCCGGCTCTGCCACAATCATCTACGGATGTCTTCTACCATAGAAACCGTCATGGAGCCAGCACTGACACCATCACCTACGTACGTCTTCTATCATAGAAACCGTCATGGAGCTGGCACTGCCGCCATCATCTACTCATGTCTTCAACCTTAGAAAACATCATGGAGCCTTCACTGCACCCATCATATATGTATGTATTCTGCGATAGAAACCTGCATGGAGACGGCACTGCTGCCATCATCTATTAATGTCTCCTATAATAGGAACCGTCATGTTTCTGGACCTGCCTCCATTATCTATATATGTCTTCTACCATAGAAACCATCATGGAGCCAACACTGAAGCCAAAATCTATGTATATCTTCTGTGATAGAAACTGTCATGGACCCGGCACTGCCACCATCATCTACATATGCCTTCTACTATAGAAACCATTATGCAGCTGGCACTGTCTCCATCATCTATCATCATCATCTTCTACCATAGAAACCATCATGGATTCAGCACTGCCACCATCATCTACGTATGTCTTCTGCGATAGAAACTGTCACGGAGCTGGCTCTGCAGCCATCAAATACTCATGTCTTCTGTCATAGAAACCATCATGGAGCTGGCACTGCCACCATCAACTACATTTGTCTTATTTTTTTTTAAATTTAGTTTTATTAGGTTTTAATAGAAACAGATCACACAAAAGGGAAAAAGAGAAATAAGTATAAACATTTGATTACAAGACGGAGTTGGAAATTCAGTAAGTGAGACTTTGATCATTTAGCACAAACTTGGTTTACATTCTCAACTGTGACCTGTAAGATCGTGTAATAACTATTCCCGTTCCCATTCCCTCGACCGCCTCCCCCCTGCCCCACAGCAGCTTGGCCTTTATTTTACGAGAGTATTGTGGTCTTATGTTTGTGTGGTCACTTTTCAGATTCTAGGGGACCCACTTATTGGGGAACACCTCTTTATGTTTATTCATCGGATTTAGGGTTACATGTGAGACAATCTCAAACAGTGGGAGGATACTACATGAAAGGTCAGTTAGCAGGGTCAGGTACACTACATGTTTCTACACCCTAATGTATTGTTCCTGGCATATATTTGTTCAAAAAATCAATCCACAGTATAGCACATTGCGTGGACCTGCCATGTAGGGACAACGTTATTTTTTCCATGATGCATATGTTTAACACTACATTGACCCATTCTCTCACGCTCGAGGTTGTTGCAGATTTCCACTTCATAGCTAGCAGGGCCCAGGCAGCTAGGAGTAGTTGTGCAGCCAAACCTTGGACTCTTCTCCATTCATCCTCACACTTCTAGAAACCAAACAAGATGAGATAGGGATCTGCCGTTCTTTGGACCCCGTCGAGGTCCCTAATCCACCCGAGGACCTTGTCCCAGTGTATCTTAATTCGGGAACTTTCCCACCACACGTGCCAATAAGTCGTAACTTCCCCACATTTGCACCAACATAGTGGGCTGGCTGACTGGTACATTTTGGAGAGTCTACGTGGATCATACTGCCACCGATGTAACAGTTTGATAGCATGTAATTTATGTTGACATGATATAGGTATTCGGGGCGCCACTCTGCACATTTTCCCCCATATATCTGGATCTATATCTTCCCCCAAGTCTCTCTCCCATTTTATTCTGAGGCGTTCCATAGTTCCTCTACCTGCCTCTATGAGTGTTTTATACATAGCCGATATCAACCCCTGCATTTCTGTCCTGGAGTTCTCACAAGGGGTACGTTCTCCTCTCAATTTATCTTTCCATTCAGGTCTCATTAAGATGCCCTTAATCTGTACGAATTGGAATGTGGGCAGCACCCCTATCCATGGGGCCTACCTTAGTTCTGGGAGCGTGATGAAGTAGTCATTTTTCAAAAGTTGGCCTACTTTCTCCAGCCCCGCTTCATACCAAGTTTGAAATCTGTCTACTTTGGGGATATGGTCATAAATACCGGGGGACCACAGGTGGCTCATCTGTGATGGCCATGTTGTAATGTTCCTCATCTCCGTGCCTTCCCCTCATTATTTCCCAGATGGTTTCCAGTATCGGGTGTGGTTTCAATCTGTTTAGTAGTTTTCTCCTTGGGGCCTGTTAGGCGGAAACCTGTGTAGTTCCCTCTCGGACCACTGCAAAAGATTTAGGACTACAGGTGTTTGGCAGTAAACCCACTTGGTAGCAGTCTGTACCACACAGATTCACTTGGTAGCTGTGGCTGAGTAGTCAGACTTCCCTCAAGAAAAGTTAGGCAGTATGTGGAGTATACAAAATAGGGCAATTTGCACAGTAGCACAAGCAAACACGGAACAGAGCTTCGGTGTAAAGATATATAGTTATTTATTTATAAAAACACATCTATGAAAAACACACTGGCACTAATATGGCAAACAACTTCAATCACAATTACTATAAGTAAATCAATCCCCCTAACAATAGTTCGACAAGTCTAGGTTCCACGGCACCACTTATTTGCAGACAGAGGTGAATGCTTTAACCTAGCTGGCACTCTAATATTCGTTAGGACGGGAGAGAAAAGGCAGGGTATGAAATCAACTCGGTACCAACACTTTTATGAACAAATGCAAGGCAAGTAAGGCAGGATCTACTGTAGATCGCAAAGTTCAGAGGCCAGGCCCACTCGGAGAGAGGCAAGGCGAAATGTCCCAAAAAGTATCACAGTGGAAATGCACTTCGAGGCTTTGGCGCAAATTGTCACAGAAAGATTGAACCAGTTCAGAACAGAAAGTTAAGAAAGTTTGGAGGCGACCTAAAGGAGAGGCGAGGATTAAGACACCTCACACTAACCGTCAGAAAGGGAAGCCAGGCGGACACGGTACCTTGTATGTGGAGAGACAGCTCCGGCGGGGGCAGTTGTTCCTGGTGGTGGATGCAAGTCGGGGCTTTGCCAAGAGAAGAGATGCTCTCGTCGTCGAAGGAAAGTTGAAGATCGTTGCACCACCAGGGAAGAGACCAGCCGCGGAGTGCTCCATCACAAGGCACCACCTTTTGGTTGCGGTACAGTGGGTAGTGGCTATCCGGTTGCCGGGGTGCTCTGCATGGGTAATTCGACCACTACGTCCTGGAGCGAAGAAAATGCAAAGGGGGACTGGTTGTTCCCACCAGTCAGGGGAAGAAGACTCTCCGGTGGGGAGATCTCCTCTGTCGTCGGTAAGTGGTGAGTGGGTTCAGCAGGGCTCCACCGGAGGTGTCGTCGTTGCAGGTTGACTCAGCATTACCCTCGTCGGATTCTTAGGTCCTGTGGCGACTTCTGCAGATCCAGTCCCAAAAGCCCTGCTTTTATGCAGAAAACCCCCATTCATTCAGCCTAGCTGTCAATCAAAACACGCTAAGTGGTGAGCGGGGTGGCTCACCACTTGGGCCAATCACACCAGAGTGCGACTTGAGTTGGCAAGGCAACTCAGATCAGGGTGCCTAAACCCCCTCCCACACCCCCTGTGGTACCCAGACAGAATGGCACCACTTTGGAGGGCCTCTGTGCAGAAGCCTGCCAAAAGTGGAACAAAGGGCTCAACCTTTGGTTTAGGAGTCACAGAGACGAACACAGACGCCATTTTAAAAACCGAGTTCTGGCAGAAAGTACCAACCGATAGATTTATTCAAGATAAATAAACCGGTGGTATGTTAGAGATTAACGAGAAAAAGTATTAACCTCCAACAATGGGAAGAATCCCATAGAGTTATATTCGGGGTCGAATATAACGAGTAGTTTCCACTGCCACCAGCCAAAACTCGACGAGGGGGGACGGGACAGTGCCCCCTCGAATAACAGACCCAGGAGTAATCGAATTACCTCTACTAGTACGTCCACAATAGGATGGTTTGTACTAGTTCTGTTAGTAAATTTAGGTCTAGTAAAGCCAATGGTGACTTTACATACCCTGGGAGACAGTAGTCAGTCCCCGGGTATGGAGTCTATGGTGGGGATCCTCTAGGACGCCCCAGTGTTACGGCACGGAGGGTGCGGTGTAACACACATAGTAAGACATATGAAACCCTATGGAGTAAAAGACCTCATAGCCCATAGAACACATTGACATTCACAGGAATCAACCACATTCATGTCCAAGAGTGGGAGAAAAGAGTCTCACTCTTGGCAGGATGGAAAAAACAAACTCCAGAAATCCAGCAAAGCTGCTGGGGGACTCACTAGGTTAGGAAATTCAGCCTAAACAGAGAATTCTCCCTAACAGGGCCCACAGCCACTCAGAGACCGTGGCCGGGGATAGGTAGTGATTGTCCATTGAGATCCACTGTGGTTCTTTCTGGTTATGTAGGTGAGGAATAAGCACCCTTAGTTGGGCCGCTTCATAATATTTCCTGAGGTCTGGAAGACCCACCCCGCCCTTGTCCTTAGGAAATGCCAGGGTATCATATGCAATTCTAGTTTTTTTTTTCCCTTACCAGAGGAATCTTATGATCGCCTCCTTGACCTCTAAGAAGAAGTGTCCTGGTATCCTGATGTGAAGCATTTGGAAGTGGTACAAGAATCGTGGGAGTCAGGTCATTTTTATCACATTGAGGTGTCCTAGCCAGGATATTGTCAATTTTTCCCATCTAGCCAGGTCTGCATGGACATTTTGAAGGAGTTTTGGGAGGTTGGCTTCATATAGGTCTCCTATTTGTCTTGTAATTCGTATTCCTAAATATTGCAACATACTGCGCTCAATCGTAAGACAGAGAAAGGAGTACTTGACTTTGTTTGCCTCTGCAGACCCTTGTAGGGGGAACAGAATTGACTTGGTTCTGTTGACATTAAAAACAGATATTCAGCCGTACTCCTCAATGAGGTGCATGGCTCTGGGGATGGATGTTTCCGGGTTGGCTAGATGAAGGAGTATGTCATTGGCATACAATGCCACTTTATACTCAGTCTGGCCTAGTTGCTGGGTATCTTCCCTCATCTTCTGTGCCATTGGTTCCAATGAGAGGGCAAAGAGGATAGCTGAGAGGGGGTACCCCGTTTTAATTCAAACCATCTGGAGTATTCTACATTTACAAATACTGAGGCTTTGGGTGCTGTATAAACTGCCTGAAGCCCCCTTCTAAATTTAGGCGCTATCCCAACTTTGCATAAGACTCCCGTCAGGAAGTCCCATTCTACCCTGTCAAAGGCTTTTTCTGCATCTATGGTGAGCAGAGCGGGGTCATTGTTCATATTTTGGGAGGCGTTGACCAGATGCAAGGTTTTACGCATGGTGTTGGCTCCTTGTCTCCCAAATATAAAGCCCACCTGGTCAGGGTGGATGAGGCGAGGCATAAGTGTCTCTAGTCTAGAGGCCAGCACTCATGTATACATTTTCGCAACAACATTAAGCAGATAAATGGGGTGATTTGATACACATCTTTTGGGGTCCCTTCCATCTTTAGGAATTACCGTTATGAGAGCCTTAACAAAGGAGTCTGGGGGTCTCCCTGATTCTAGGATCTCGTTAAACTGTTCAACCAGGAATGGTATGAGGTGGGGACCATAGGATTTGTAGAATCCACCCGTGTATCCGTCTTCCCCTGGCGATTTGCGTAGGGTCAACCTTTTTATGGCATTCTGTATCTCTTCCTCTGTTATGGGAGATTCTAAATGATCCGATTCAATGTCCGTTACTTTGGGTATGCCGATGGCAGCGAGATAGGTTTCTATGCCAGTCGGGTCTGGGTCTGTCTCCGGGGTACATAGTATTTCATAGAAGTCAGTAAAGGCTTCGGGGATGCTCGGTTTGCTTGTCACCATGGTGGGCCTTTCATCAATTATATACTGTTACCAACGCTCCGCCTGTTGTTCCCTTAGCCTAGCGGCTAGCAGTGCATCTGCTTTGTCTCCTTTTTCATAACATTTTTGTTTCAGCATATGGAGTTTGCATACCGTCTGCTCATGCTCTAGGAGGCAAAGTTCCTCCCTTTTCTTTTTTTGCTTCACTAATTTTGATGGGATCTACCGTGTCTCCCCACTTAGCCTCCTTATCTAGCTGGCTAATCTCTTCCCGTATTCTATTTTCAATCAGAGCGCTATCTCTTTTCTTGCAAGCCCCTTCCCTTATGAGGACCACCCTCCAGGTTGCTTTTCCAGCTTCCGACACTCCGTTTAGATACTTCTCTGGTGTTGTTCAATCCAAAGTATTCAATAATCTCTGTTTCCATCTCGTTCCCACTGTGTGTCAGAGATCACCATATCATGGTCCGACCATGTGATCGGGGTGATCTCCGTGTGTGTCGTTGTGCTATGTAGATCTCTTGAGAAGTAAATGTAGTCAATGCGAGTGAAGGTGTGTGTGGAGCTGAGAAAAAAGTGTAATCTCGTTCATTTGGGTGCAATCGTCTCCACACATCGCTCATCCCATACACATCCATCATGGCTGTAAACTCAGTAGGTTCTCCCTTTTTTCTATCACTCATCGCCACCTAGAATGATGTGGCCTGTGGCCTCGAGCATTATATTGGGGATTGTTTTAGACAGGAATGTAACTTGGTTTACGTTGGGAGAGTAAATTGTGGCAATTGTCACTTGCACATTTCCGATGGATCCTGTTACCAATAAGGCTCGGCCTTCTGTGTCTGACCAAGTCTTGGTGACCTTAAATTCAGTCCCTTTCCTGATAAGGATTCCCAACCATCCTTTTCTCAGGAGCCTGGGGCCCCAGAATTCTATTACATTTCGCTTCCCAGGGACTGACCTCTCATCTCCCTTAAAATAGTTGGTCTCTTGCAAGAGGAGGATATCTATTTTTGCTCTACAAAACTCTCTGAATACAAGGGATCTCTTGGTCAGTGAGTTCAGCCCCTTGACATTAAGCGTTCCCACCCTTACGGAGCCCCCTCTGCCTGATTCAGCGGTCATTGTAATTGTGCAATCTCAAAGTGTGCAAAATATTCGAACGCAACCACCAACATGCCATCTGTTCAACTGACCACATTTCATTGCTCTCTTTTTCAGTCTCTGAGGATGTCACCTTTGCCCTTTCCTTAGCCTTGACCTGTACACTTCCCCCTGCCCCCTCCCGCCTTCCCTCTCCCCATTTGGTGGCATCCGATCGAGTCCAGCTGAGAGCACTGGCCCGGCATCGAAACACCAGCAGAGACCGTTACCTCACGGTCTCTTGCGGAAATAAAATCAAAGTAGAAATAAGCCCCCACTGCCTTCCCCATGCTCTTAACATATAAATCAAAATCATTGGTCAGTCTCAATGTTAATCTAGTGACCAGTAATCGAACCTTGTGCTATTGAAACATATTTATCTTATATATACCAAGTCTACTGGGGCCTAGTTGCCCCCTTCTGGGGAGATGTTGCCCCTGTGATATTTCCTGGAACCTTTCACCCACCTTCTGCTTGGGCCTAGTATACGCCATTCTCGACCATCCTTCGTTGGGTCCACTCGATCTTCCCTTTGTCCGTGTGGATCAACCAGCTCCGATATGCACACTTGAATCTCTTTCTCAGATCTCAGTCTGATCTTTGTGCCTCCATGTTCAAAGGAGAGGGAGAAGGGGTGTCTCGTTCCTTCAGCCATTTTGTGAGGGGTCCACACATTCTCCTGAGAGCTAGCATCAGGGAGGACAGGTCTTGGCATATCGTTATTTGTGCCCCTCCTAGTGTGATCGTACCTCCACTCCTTGCCTTCTCCAACACCCTGGACTTGTCCTGGTAGCGATGAAACCGGGTGAGGACCGTGGGCCTGTCGGGGTGCCACCAGCTCTGTGAATGCATTCTGTATTGGGTTTGGCGATGGCCTCATCAGCGACTACCACCTTAATGATGCCGTGGAGCATTTTCTTGAGGTCCTCTTCCGTTTCAACTTCTTGTTCTGGAATTGCAAAAAAGCGTAAGTTGTTCCGCCTCTCGCAATTTTCCAAATCGTCCATTTTGAGTTTGAAATCTTCTTCCCTCAGGTCAGATATTCTATGTTCCAGCTGTGCCTCTAGAGTGTCTATTTAGACTTGATTGTTCTCATCTCTTTCTAACATGTCTTCAATGTGGTTCAGGTGTTGCATGATCTTGTAAATGTTTCTGCCTATGTTGGCCCCCATGTGCTTTATCTCGCTCAGTAGGGCGCCGATGTCGCCTTTCGTGGAAGCCCTTTCGACATTCGCGATTGCTGTGGTTGCCATTCTGGAGTAGGTGGCGCAGTGTGATGACGGGGTGTAAGCAAAGATGGCCATTTTTTGTTTTGCTTTCATATACCTCAGCTGCCAACATTTGGTGCCTATTATGGTGGTCTGAGTGCTGCAGGGTTGAAAGCTGGGGTGCCAAAGTCATTCAGTGGGGATAGCTATTGCTCACAGTGATCTCCGAATTCAGTCACTCTTTACTGTCTCCCCATGCCATTTGACCTATGACTTTGTCGTGAAAATTGTGCCTGGTAGATGCGTGGTCGTTGGGATAGAAATGAAGTGGTCAGTGACTCTCTAGTGTTGAATTTAGTGCCTGGTATCTGCACAGTTTTCACTTGTTTTCTTGGACCTATGTTGCTTCCTCTTTCCAAAGCTCAACAACATTAATCGGTTCAGTGTCCTACATATGTGATCTCAGTCACAGGTGACCCCAGTGTGATTCTAGGAGATATGTGTGTAGATTTAGTGTGGCAGGCTAAAGGTGCTGCCTTCACTGTTCCGGGATATGTGACATGGTCTCCTTTGTCCTAGCGCTTTATTTAGCAGCCTCAATTAGCTTCCCTGTGTATGCCGCGTGTGTGGAGAGTAGAGCCGTGCCTAGCCGCCCTTTGTGGAAGAGACCCTTGAGCGCCCGTTTGTGCAGTGGTTCGGTGGGGATGAGCTCCTTCTCTGTCTCCCCCACGCCTTCCTAGTGGAGGTATGCCCCGTAATTGCTGATGGATCCGATGCGCTTTTGGATCCCATGGAGGTCCGTCAGTTGTTAATGTTCACTGGCGTTCGGTTCTTCTCTTGATAAGATGGGTCTTTTTATGCGCAATTGGGGTATCTATGCACGTTGTGTAACTGTGTCTTTATTTGAACCCTGGCCGCACATTCAATGTCCCACTCCTCCTTGGGGGTCTAGTGAGTGCACAGTTCTCACCAGGTTGAGGCCCACTGGGGTGCGTTGTTGTGAGGGCCGTTGGAGGGGCTGTAGTGTCAGAGGCAGTGAGAGCGTGCGGGGCACAGGTCCTTAGCGCGGGCCTCCGCCTCGCTCCTGCCCAGTATGAGCATTCGACTCACCCCACAGTCGCAGGAACCACGGGTGTCCTTTGGTGATTCAGAGCGGCTTCCTCCTATGCGGGTCATGCCGTGGGGGCCTGAAAATCCACCACAGGGTTCAGTGCTCTGCAGGAAGGAGCCACGGTCTCCAAGGCTGGAGGGGGTCAGGGTTCACGTGTCGCAGCTGCACGTCCAACGAAAGACAGCCATTTTCTTTATGTAATCCGATCCGATTTGTACCCGGATTTCACCCAGTTGATGAAGGTCTCTTCCGACCCTGATTTGTGTGCTTTGCAGCCTCTGGGGGAGGGAGCAGTGGGGGCTTTTACTGCTTTTCAGGACCTGAGGTGCGGAGCTCACACGGAAGAGGCGAACATCCGTGCGCCCCCCCAGTGGCCTCTTTCCTACATTTGTCTTATACCATAGAACTGATCATAGTGTCAGAACTGATGGCATCATCTACATATGTCTTCTACTATAGAAGTCATCATGGAGACAGCACTGCCACCATCATCTACTTATCTCTTCTACAATACAAACCGTTATGGAGCCTGCACTGCTGCCATCATGTACCTATGCCTCCTACTAGAGAAATGGTTGTGGAGCCGGCACTGCCTCCATCATCTATGTTCGCCTTTTGCCATAGAAAGTATCATGGTGCCAGCCCTGTTGCCATCTTTGAAATATGTTTCCTGCCATAGGAACCGTCATGGAGTTGGAACTGCCACCATCATCTACGTATGACTTCTACCATAGAAACCATCATGGAGCCGACACTGCCACCTTCAACTACAGCTCACTTGGCACACCATAGGTCGACACTTCACTCCTCTCCACAATCTCCAGGTGAGTGGCCTCCTACTCTGCCTTCATTTAAGGTCGGGTTTACTTTTTCTTTTTTAAATTTACCTCACTTTCCCTCATCAGCGCTTGCAGTCCCGACCCCCTCCCACTTCCTGGTATCTCTGTGTGCCCCCCTCCCCTCACTCTGATTGGGCCTTAGCCCACAATCCCGTGCTCTTGATTGGGCCTTAGCCCCACTTAGGACCTCCACCCAGAGCAGACCCACTGCCAATGCAGCCCCTGCTGCAGAGGACCCGAAGGCTAAAAACAGCTCCAGAAGATGTAGATCCAGACCGTGCTGGTCCGTGTTAGCCTGTGGGGCATGCAACTGTCATTCAGCAGCCACTGACTGAGTATGTGTGGTTACGGGCAGGGGGTACATCCATTACTGCCCCCCACTTTACTGGCAAACCCAAACCCTCCTTATTGCATTCACACTTAACCTAATTGTATCAGATAGCCTGATTGTGCCAGATAGCAACAGTCCACATTTAGCCTCATTGTGCCAGATAGCTTCATTGTGCCAACTAGCATCATTTTACATTTTTGCCTGATTGTACCAGATAGCAACATTTCAAATTTAGCCTGATTGTGCCAGATAAACTGATTGTGCCAGATAGCATCATTTCACATTTAGTCCGATTGTGCCAGAGAGTCTGATTGTTCCGGATAGCCTTATTGATTCAGAGCCTGATTAAGCCAGATAGCCTGATTGTACCAAATAGCAGCATTTCAAATGTAGCCTGATTGCGCCAGACAGCAGCATTTCACAATTAGCTGAATTGTGCCAGATGGTCTGATTGTGCCAGTTAGCCTTAGTGTGGCAGATAGCCTGATTGCACCAGATAGCAGTATTTCAAATGTAGACTAATTGTGCCAGATAGCCTGATTATATTTTGTATTTGTATTTAGCACACATGGCCCAAGAGCATCCGGGCGCATCACTTAGGTTACAAACAGTAAATGCATAATACAAGTGGGTAAAAGCAGTACAGGAGACATGGGAACATTTACAGTTATATTCAGAGTCTAATTATAAGGACAGCTAATTACATATGTACAATCAGAGTCGAGCTGTGGGCATGAGCAGAGGAGGTGGTTAGCGAGCAGGTTGACTCTTGGGCAGATCTTGGGCAGACAGCCAAGCTTCGGCCTTACTCCTGAAAGCAGAGAATGAAAGTTCTGCTCTTAGGTGGTTTGGTAATGAGTCCCAAAGTTTTGCAGCCAAGACTGGGAAGCTAACCCCGCCAGATCTTTGAAGGTTGAAGCGAGGCATGGATCTACTGACCAGATAGCTGGGCGCTTGGTTAGTGAGGCATTTGTGTGTCAATGTAAGTGTTTTTTTATAGAGAGACTCTTTGTATTACTGAGAGCCATCGGAGGCTCCATCTGTTATCAGATATGTGATGGTTCCTGGGGATGTTTAATGCGGCTCTTATTGTGCCAGATATCAGCATTTCACATTTAGCCTGATTGTGCCAGATAGCCTGATTGTGCAAGATAGCAACATTCCACATTTAGCCTGATTGTGCCATGATAGCCTGATCGTGCCAGGTAGCCTAATTGTGCCAGATAGCCTGGTTGTGCAAGATAAATTGATTGGGACAGATAGCAGCATTTCAAATGTAGTCTGATTGTGGCAACTAGCCTGATTGTGGCAGATAACCCGATTGTTCCTGATAGTAGCATTTCAAATGGATCCTGATTGCCCCAGATAGCAGCATTTCAAATTTAGCCAGTTTGTGCCAGATAGCAACATTCCCCATTTTGCCTGATTTTGCCAGATAGCCTGATTGTGCCAGATAGCCTAATTGTGCCAGATAGCCTGATTGTGCCAGATAGCTGCATTTTAAATTTAGCCTGATTGTGCCAGATAGGCTGTTTGTGCCAGATAGCAACATTCCACATTTAGACTGATTGTGCCAGATAGCCTGATTGTGACAGATTCCAGGATTTCAAATTTAGCCTAATTGTGCCAGATAGCCTAATTGTGCCAGATAGCCAGATTGTGCCAGATATCAGCATTTCATATTTAGCCTCATTGTGCCAGGTAATCTAATTATGCCAGACAGCCTAATTGTGCCAGATAGCCTGATTGTGCCAGATAGTAGCATTTCACATTTAGCCCTGATTGTGCCAGGTTGTTAAACAGTAATTATATAGTGCCTCCTTAGTATTTATATTGGCCTAAGCCTATTCGCGCTACACGGAAAACCGCATTGCAAAGTTGCAATTTTTGGGTTAACTTTGTCGCCATTTTAAGATTCTTCCACCATTTCGATTTCCACTTGAGTGTTCTTCGTTCTAAAATGGTGGACTATGTTTTCGAATTGCAACCAAGCCTTTCGACCTTTGAGTTCTGTTAATGTTTAGGCTGTCTGAGAGCCGACTGTTTAATTAAGCAAAGAGACCTTGTGCTTCACATGAACTGTCATCTAAGTATTGTCTGTGCTCACAGGCCTCATCCTTGTATAAACGTTGGGACAATGAAGAACAAACCTCGAACGTATGTTTTGGCTGAACTGCATTGTGAAGGAATGTGGAACAAGGCTTGCCGGGGGATCCGAGAACAATCATCGCTATTGTGTCTCCATGGAAATGCAAACCTATGTGATCCTTTGCAGAAAATTGCATAATCTGTATATGAACTAGGCACGAACTCTAGACCAAGAATTATTGACGTGAAGAGAGGCTGGACAATATTACACAAATTGTATAAAAGCATGAATGTTTCGATGCCCAGGACCTCACTCTCCTCACTGTGTCAGCTGGTACACACTGCGAGGTTTTGGGGCCAGATAGTTATCTGCTTTGCTTTGTAAACTGTACAGTAATAAAAAATCTGTGAATCTTGTAGCCCGTGATTGGTGTATTTCCTTTGTGGTACTCAGCCTCGATATTTCTTTGTTCTTTCAGATGGCTCCTGAATAGGGACCCTCAAGTTTGATGCCTCCTTGTTGAAAGAGTTGACGCGGCTATCGGACCGGGATCGGACAGTGAGAAAAGGGGGCCCCTTTTTGGATGAGACGGGACACCTCAACAGTATTGCACAATCCGATCCCTGGACGGTGAGCACGCGGTCCGAGACGGCATCTTGACGAGGGTCCATATATCGAGGTGGGCAGTTTTGCCGAAATCACCAACCACGAGGGTCCTTTGTCCTTTGTAATCCGATCGGACCTCCCTTTGTACTTTGAATCAGATGGGTTGTGCCCCGATTCCTAAGTATCCTGATATTTGGTTGTAGTATTGTACTTGTGAGCACAATTTGTGCCAGGTAACACCAGCAATCTGACATGCCTGAGAAATTGTCGGCCTGTTTCAGGGCGTTACTCCGCAGAGACAGACAATCTTTGATATTTGGCCGACAGGCACAACAGGAGGGGTCGCCGGCATGTACTATGTACTGTAAGTACAGCATTGGTAGTATAGTATTCAACGATATTTGGCACAGACAAACTAGACATGCTTCCGAACGTCAGTGGCCAGTCAATGGTAGTTCTGAGATTGCCCAAATAGAATATTTAGAATCTATATTGTTAAAGAGAAAAGCTAGACCTGCAGCATTTGATGTAATACAAAATTGGAAAAAGGAACCTATGCAGCAACTTAAGAGTAAAGAGAAGCATGCACATCGTCACATGTCAAATTCAGAAAAGGCATTATTGTAAGATCAACAAAGACAGTCAGAGTCTGTTAGAAACATGGATATGGCTTTTCAACTTGGTATATAGAAAATATATCCGTCTAAAGATTTTCATATCTCAGATGAGCCAATTAATAAACTCTCAAATAAACATAGGCCTGGTGTCACTGCACCACCTCGTTATGTACCTATTCCTGCTGCCTTACCCCTTCCTGCTGTCACTCCTCCTCCCATAGCAATTCCTGTTCTTCCTGTTGTTCCTCCACCACCAGTTATTGCTTCACTTCCTATTGTTGTTCCTCTGCCTGTACCTTCGCCTTTACCGACTACTACTGTTCCAGTAAATCTGTCTTTATTGCCAATAGTAGTGTCTCCACTACCTGTTGTACAGGATTTATCTACTCTCTCTTTTCCAATCTGTTCTGCTCCACTTGTAGCTGATAAAGGGACGAGTGCTGAATCTAAAATTGTAACGTGGAACACAGTTTCCAAAGAAACAAGGAGAAATTTGAATGCATGGGCTAAGCAATGTATAGAGAAAGGTGAACAATCTACTGTTTTAGCTACTCTCCCTAATCTAGAAAGTATTCCCGATCGGAATGTCTTTATTGAGGGCATGGGGATACATTTGGCTGTAATGTGGAATAGATTGACGGACACAGATGTCCCACAAAGGCTGAGAGATTTGAATGTTTTAGCTTATTCAAGGGTTACTGCGGAGAAAGTACATGAGAATGTCGAGAGGGTTTTTGAGTTTAGAAGGGAGTTTGAACGGTTACAGAATGATGAAATAGATGGTGATAGTTTGGACGCTTTTTATGTGCAGAAACGGTTCCTTCCTCCTTGTAAGTCAACAAGTGAAGAAACGTGAATTTCAGATATGTCGATATTTCCCGTAGAAGCATATGATATGTATAGTCATACTCCGGAAATACAGAGGAAAGTGTTACAGGTAATGGTAGAATACCTACAGGATGAATGTATAAAGAAAAAGGTTTGTTGTCCCGCAGAATAATTGAATATTTATAAAAGAGCTTTTGCGTCCAATACTGCTTCCACCACTTTAGCGCTCGATTTGGCTCTGTTGCTTAGTAAACGTGCGGAGTTGCCTACTTCTCAGCTGCCTATGATAGAGGTTCCTCCGACATTCGTTCCCAAAGTTGAGATTCCGGCTAATGTTGCAACAGGTGCAGCAGCCATCGATATTGAAGCTCATTATATATCACATTTTGTTCATGTCCCGTTCTCAAGACAGGAAGTGAATACTATTAGACAGTCGATTCCAGACATTAGGAAGAATCCAACAGTGTTTTACAAAGAAATAGAATCTGTCCTGCATTCGTCAGTTTGTACTTTGGGTGATATAGATTTGTTTTTCCCCGTGATCCTACCTGCTAATTTATGAAAACAGATTAGGACTGTAGATGATCCAGCGGGGTTAGGTGACACTTGGGTTAACTTGGTTAGGTTAGATGGAGAAAGGAAAGCTGGTGAAAGACCACCGCAAGTGATACTGACTTTGCCAGATAGAATACTAATGAAATTAAAGACTTTGATTCCAGAAAGAAGGATTGTTTGGGACAAACTCACTGCTTGTATCCAAGGAAAATCTGAGGGTGCTACCAAATTCTTTAATCGGTTCGAACAAATATTTTCAGATTTTAGCCGACAAGATTTGAGCCCCTAGTCAGAGAAAAGATTGTTTGTGGATACATCTGTGCGTGGTTGTTGCCGGTTATCCAGTCACAAATTATGACTTCTGAGAGTGGTTGGCAAGCCAAATCACACAACATTCCACAATATAACATTTCAGTTGATGGTGAGCAAGCCTTGAAGTTTATAATTTCCGACTTTGTACATCGTGGAGTAGTCGAAGAAATTGCAGGAAGTTTGTGCAATAGCCCGATTTTACCAGTGTATAAAAAAGGGGATAATGCGATTCCTTTCTGTTTCATTATCGATTTGCGCGCTATCAAAAAGATTGTTGCTCCACAATTTCCAATTGTGCCTGTTGTAACGACAATATTAACAATGATTCCAGCTTTTGCTACTCATTTCAGTGTGGTGGATCTTAAGAATGCTTTCTTTAGTATTCCCATACATGTGGATAGTAGATATTTGTTCGCGTTCACCCTAGGGGGATGCTCGTTTACATTCACCCGTGCACCACAAGAGTACACGGAGAGTCTGAGCATTTATAGTAGGGCTTTGAAAGAGCAGCTCGATACACTTGAGTTGCCTTCTACTTGTACATTGTTACAGTACGTGGACGACCTTCTCTTGGCTGCAGATTCAGAAAGTGTTTGTAAGGAAGGCACTGTTTTTTTGCTTATTCATCTAGCACAACATGGGTATAAAACTTCATTGAAAAAGGTTCAGTATTGTCGACAGGAGGTTGCCTATTTAGGCTATCTCCTGTCAAAGGAGGGAAGAAGATTGACACTTGAACAAATTAAGAGCATTTCTGGCATGTCTGTTCCAAATACACAGAAGGAAGTCAGACCCTTGATAGGAATGGCTTCTTACTGTAGACAGTGGATCCCTAACTTCTCACTAGTGATAAGACCAATGTTGGCATTGACAAAGAAGGGCATTTCTTTGCCACTACCGTGAAACTTGGAACACTGGAAAGCTTTTGATATGCTCAAGACTGCACTGTGTTCAGCACCAGTTTTGGGCACACGAAATTATGATAAGGCCTTTGTGTTTTATGTGCATGAACGTGACGGATGTGCTTTGGCTGTGTTAACGCAGGAACATGGGGGGAAGAATAGACAATGCGGTTATTTTTCCTCCACACTTGATCCTGTTGCATGCACTTTGCCGAGATGTTTGGGAGCTGTCACTGCTGCTACTGCATCTGTAAAGCAGAGTAAGGCTATGGTTCTGGGCCATACTTTAACCATAATGGTGCCTCACTCTGTAGATGTTCTATTAAATAGAACGCAAATGCAACACCTTACTTCTGCACGATTAACAAGATATCAACTGATCCTATTTGCACCACATATTCAAATTAAAAGATGTTTATTGAATCTGGCTGAATTGTTTCCTCTTCCACAAGATATTGCTTGCAGTGACGAAATGTCACATGACTGCCTTTATACCACAGAGCAAGAAACTAAAGGCAGGATTGATTTGAAAGATACACCTCTGAGTGATCCACAAGGGGAGCTGTTT
Organism: Ambystoma mexicanum; assembly: GCF_040938575.1. NCBI lineage: Eukaryota > Metazoa > Chordata > Amphibia > Caudata > Ambystomatidae > Ambystoma > Ambystoma mexicanum. The sequence goes on from NC_090922.1 coordinate 1,515,474,346, forward strand.
TGCGATGGCTACTGCTTCAAACTTCCAGATGGTACATACACTGCTTCTTATGCCATCACTACATTAAGCACGATTGTGGAAACCAAGATAATTTCACATAACTCTGGGCAGGCCGCAGAGATTAATGCACTGACTCGAGCTTGTGAACTTTCAGAAGGGCTTAGAGTGAATATATTTACCAACAGCCAGTATGCCTTTTGGGGTGGCTCACAACTTTGGTAGACTTTGGATGAAAGAGGTTTCTTGACCTCAAATGGAACAAAAATCCAACATGCCACCTTAATAGTTCGGCGACTCTCAGCACTTGTGCTTCCTACTCAACTAGCAATCATGAAGTGCACCGCACATCAGAAAGTAGTAGATGATGCAGGAAGAAGAAATGCTTTTGCTGACAGGATAGCTAAACAGACTGCTACTGACTTATATTCAGAAATGTATGTTATGAAGGAAACCACAAACACCTCCACAATAGATGAAGGGATTGACTCGATAAAGAATATTCAAACTGATGCCACTCCAGAGGAACTTAAATGCTGGACTGAGGGTTCGGCAAGGTTGAATGAGGAAGGGTGTTGGGTAGACAGTTCAAAGGGAAGATGGATGCTATCCGATGCATATATCATCGCTATGATCACAATGGCTCATGGTCCCGCTCAAATATGTGCTAGGAACATTTGTAAATTATTAGAATTTGTTTGGGTGAATGTCAATATCTCGAAAACTGGTGAGCGTTTTGTCCAGTGTTGTATGGTTTGCTTACAGCATAATGCGGGGAAGGGTACGATGACACCGAGGGGTAGTTTTGGTCAGCCCTCTGTGCCTTTTGAAGTGATTCATTTCGACTTCATCGAGATGGGGCGCTGTAATAACTACAAATATGTCTTTGTAGTCATTTATGCCATTAGCAAGTGGGTTGAAGCCTTCCCTGTGAAAGATGCTACAGCAATGACAATGGCGAAAACCATGCTTAAGGAATATTTCCCTAGGTTTGGTTTGCCAAGGGTCATCTGGTCGGATAATGGTCCATATTTTATCGCTGCTGTTATTCTGCAAGTATGTGCGGGATTACAGATCCATAAACGGTTCCATTCGGCCACACACACCCACTCTGCTGGACCTGTAGAACGCCATAATGGTATTTTGAAGAACAAGCTTGCCAAGGTCTGTGCAAGCAATAATTTGAAATGGCCAGACGCCTTACCTATAGCACTACTATCCATGCGGACAACCCCACAGACTAGAACTGGGCTCTCCCCCTACGAGATAATAATGGGGAGGCCAGCTAACATTTGGAATTTGCCTAAAACTGTGAAATTGAGAGATGTGGAGCATTTACTTCTTTATGAATACTGTGACCAGTTAACTCAAAACTTGTATTTGATTTACCAAGAGGTGCAAGAAGCCCTCCCAGTTAACTACGAGGGGCCAGGTCACAGACTTAGACCCGGTGACTGGGTGCTCACGAAGTCTTTTGAGAGAGCATCCAGCCTCACACCATGCTGGAGAGGACCGCTTCAGGTTCTGTTAGCCACACAGACTGCCGTATGAGTAGCCGGCCAACGACATTGGATACAGGCTACACATATCAAGAGGATACTGTAACGCTCACCTGGAATCCACAGGGACGCCACCCGACCTGGTTGGACTGCTCCCGACCTGGATTCACCTCCCCCAGGTTCTCGTTCTGTCAAGGACCTAGTCTGGAAAACAGGAGTTTTGATATTAGCTTACAATCTCTTCCTCTCTGGGCCCACCTCCCTTATGAACCCCAACGACCCCCTTAGAGTTTTCCTCACCTTGGATTTTGATAAGTTGCGCTTTCCGTCCTGCAGTTCTGTGAAGGGGTGCGTCGTGGATGGGGTGCTTCGCTGCCAAGTTGATTCACTGGCGCGTGCCCGAGACTCCAGACCTGCTGCGACTCAGTTCTACAGGTAAGTCTATTGTTCTTAATAATTTGTCTTTAATTGTAATTGCCCTTATTAATGTCCTCCTTCTCTCTTAGGTGCAGAAGGGATGATGAAGATGTCGAGCTGGTTGAGGGAGCTGTGCTTGAGATGGTAAGTGAATGAGCGGAGCGCGGTGCTATGTGCGATTTTGCTGTTTGCTAACCTGTGTTATTCTTCTCTTGCAGGCTGCCGTGATGTTCTGGATGGTGAGCGACTGGGAGGATGCGGAGCGGTGAGCAGATGTTGACCGAACCGCCATCGGGTAAGTATGAGAGCCAGTGCTTTGCCTTTCTCTTGCAGGTTGATGGAGGCCGGCACGGAATAGACCAACAGCGAGTTCCGCTCAGGTAAGCGTGCTTCCGAATGATGCTTGAATGAGGGATGTAAACGCTTACTAATATTGTCTTTCTTTTTCCTCCTCCAGGTTGCGGCTTTCAAGTGAGGACGAGCTTCTGAGGTGACACTGGAGTGATCGACAGGAGATGGATTTACAAGCAGGTAAGGATGGCTAATGGTGCTCTTCTTCTCTTCTTTTGCAGGTGCTGGCCTGGAAAGCCGAGGACAGATCACAGTGAACGCCATGCTGCAAGTGTAGAGCAACGTGAAGTGTGTGCTGCAGCTCGGGCATGGCTTAAATAGTCTGCAGGTATCCCAGGTGCCTTCAGGCCTGACCACCGCCTAGATGCTAGACCACATGGTTCAGTTCTGAACTGAACCATGTGGGGGCAGCCATACGGTTCCATTTCCATTGACAGCTCCAGCTCCTTCTTCTGCCATATGAGCCTGGTGCTAAAGGTGCCAGGACTGACTCCAGGAGAGTCTTGGGGGACATGATTGGGCCCTCGAGGCCATGCAGGGACACTGTGGCGTGCCCCAGAGGTCCCATGTACCAGGGCCAGGGGCTATGGCCATGACAGATATCTTTCCCTTTACCACACGACGGAGAAGAAAAGAAGGAAACTACTTGCTCTGCTTCTGGTGAGCAATCGGTCTTGAACAACACCAAGGGTATTTCTGAGATTCTTCCTGAGCCCGTGAGGCCTGGGGAAACTGCTGCTTTGTCTCTGAATTCTTCATCAGATCTTTCTGTACCCTTCAATGACCTTGCCTCTGTTTCACCACTTCCATCAGGAAGCAACGCCACACTGTTCGCAGATCACGCAGTACCTGGAGTCTTAAGGTACGATCTGCGTCCATGGAACTAGACTTACAGCACAGCACGGCTGTGCCTACAGGAAATTACTGTTGAGCTCGTCCCTTGCCACTTTTGTGCTGGAACATAAGTTAGTGGCTGGGATCAGTAAAAGTTATCTTCAATCAAGATCACATGGTCAGGAGATCACCAGCAAACGAACTACAGTGTCTATCACAGAAACCTTACGGGAAAGAGCTTTGAGGAACAATGCCTGTCGCTATCTCTACTCATACAGAACAATCGATCGATTGCGTGGCTAACAAAGACATTGGACAGAAAAATACATGGTCCCTGAGGACGTATTATTTCCTTGTAATTATGTTAACCGGTCTAACAGTAGGAATTGCTCTTGGTTGTTGTTTTATTGAGGGGGTGCGTCCACTTGAAACTTTTATACCACTGAAAATGTTCCCACTATGTATTCTCCTTTTGTGCAGCTACACACTCTATCTCCTAAGGATTCCCAACACAGACAGAGTTATCACAACAATACGCTTTTGTTAATTATGAATGCGACTCTGTTCACATTTGCCACAACATGATGAAAAAGTGTTGGGCTGGTATATTCATCCTTTGCCCCTAACTACTGCATGCTATGCCTCTCTAAGTGCATTATTCTTTGGTCATTGGAAGGATAGCATCTCAGGGAATTTTGACGGGACTAATTTGAATTAATTTGAAAGGCGAGTCCTGACGCCTCTGGGATGCTCCCTTTTAGCAAATAGGAGCAAGCTGAATGCTGCTTCTATTAGCCCTTTCGATAAACTTTCTAGACCTTTCCAATCGTTAATTTCTTTCAAGATGGGTCCTGAAGGCAACCAGGATGCCACGCCTCCTTCTTGCACTATTAATCACAGCCCCAACTCTGTTTCCTTCTGCATACAAAGTAATGGTTCTCATTCAATGGGTACTTTTGAGGGTTGTACCAATATTAGGAACTTGACTAGTGAGGACAGACCTTTGTATGTAGGTGATCCTGTTTATTTCATTTGTGGCAATGAAGCATATCCTTGGTTACCTAGGGATTGGCAGGGTACTTGTTATTTGGTATCTTGCCACAAGGGGTATATGTAGCTTGCACTACTGAGGTCTCTAGGGCTTGTCCAAGGTGGTAAGAGAATGGTGATACTCCTTCACAAGTCATGGGGGATGTAGCAAAATCCTTTGCGCCATTTTGGGGACAGATCATGAATTCCGAGGACATTAGGAGACTAGCAAGATTATTGGAGAGAACCATAAACCGGACCACCGACATACTCTTCAATATGACGTTAGAACAGAAAGCGATTAGATTAGTGGCTCTACAGAACCGGATGGTGTTAGAAGTCATCCTGGCTGAGCGTGGTGGAGTATGTAAATTGGTGGGATCTGCTTGCTGTGTTTTCATACCTGACTCCTACCCTACCATATTTAAGGCAATACAAAATCTGCACGTCCTAAGTACAGAAGTACATATTCCTGAGGGAAACTGGGATCTTAGTTCTTGGTTGTTGTTGCATACCATGTCTTCCTGTCTTATGTTCGATGTTAGGGGGATGCTGTGCGCAAACTGTAGGAACATTAGGACCGAAAATACATACACCTAAAAAGATGACTAATCTATTTGTAATGAAGGATATTACTGTCAAAGATTTGATGGCCATTGATATATCTGATGAATGTGATTCAGGATGTAAGAACATTGAAACGTGGAGTTAAGAGTAAAGCGAATATTTTTAGTAAGGCTCTTGGCTTAGGCCAAATGGAGGGCTTGTTAAACGGTAATTATATAGTACCTCCTTAGTATTTATATTGGCCTAATCCTATTTGCGCTACATGGAAAACCGTGTTGCAAAGTTCTGATTTTTGGGTTAACTTCGCCGCCATTTTAAGATGCATCCGCCATTTTGATTTACACTTGAGTGTTCTTCATTCTAAAATGGTGGACTATGTTTTCAACTTGCAACCAAGCCTTCCAACCTTTGAGTTCTGTTAATGTTTAGGCTGTCTGAGAGCCGACTGTTTAATTAAGCAAAGAGACCTTGCACTTCATCTGAACTGTCATCTAAGTGCTGTCTGCACTCACAGGTCTCATCCTTGTATAAACGTTGGGACAATGAAGAACAATCCTCGAACTTATGTTTTGGGTGAACTGCATTGTGAAGGAATGTGGAACAAGGCTTACTGCGGGTTCTGAGAACAAACATTGCTATTGTGTCTCCATGGAAATACAAACCTATGTGATCCTTTGCATAATATTGTATAATCTGTATGTGAACTAGGCACGAACTCTAGACCAAGAATTATTAACGTGAAGAGAGGCTGGACAATATTACATGAATTGTATAAATGCACAAATGTTTCAATGTCCAGGCCCTCACTCTCCTCACTGTGTCGGCTGGTACACACTGCAAGGTGTTGGGGCCAGATAGCTATCTGTTTTGCTTTGTAAACTGTACAGTAATAAAATATCTATGAATCTTTTAGCCCGTGATTGGTGTATTTCCTTTGTGGTACTCAGCCTTGATATTTCTTTGTTCTTTCAAGGTGACATAATTGAGCCTGATTGTGGCAGGTAGCAGAATTTCAATTATAGTCTGATTGTGCAAGACCGCCTGATTGTGCCAGATAGCAGCATTTCACATTTAGCCTGATTGTGCCAGCCAACCTAATTGTGCCAGATAGCCTGATTGTGCCAGATGGCAGCATTTTAAATTTAGCCTGACTGTGACAGATTGCTTAATTGTGCCAGATATCAGAATTTCACATTTAGACTGACTGTGACAGATAGCCCGATTATGCAAGACAGCAGCATTTCACATTTAGCCTGACTGTGCCAGTTAACCTAATTGTACCAGATAGCCTAATTTGACCAGATAACCTGTTTGTACCAGATAACCTGATTGTGCCAGATAACCTGAGTGTGCCAGACACCCTGGTTGTGCCAGATAGCAGCACTCCACAGTCAGCCTGATTGTGCTAGGTAACCTAATTCTGCCAGAGAGCCTAATTCTGCCAGATAGCCTGATTGTGCAAGATAGCTCATTTCACATTTAGCCGGATTGTGCCAGGTTACCTAATTGTGCCAGATATCCTGATTGTGCAAGATAGCCTGTTTGTGCCAGATAGCAACATTCCATTGCTAGATAGCCTAATTGTGCCACATAGTGGCACTCTACATTTAGCCCGATTGTGCCAGATAGCCTAATTGTGCCAGATAGCAGTATTTCACAGTTAGTCTGATTGTGCCAGGTAACCTAATTTTACCAGATAGCCTGAATGTGATAGACAGCCCAATTGTGCTAGATAGCCTCATCTTGCATTCAGCCTGATTGTGCCAGAGAGCCTACCTCAAAGTTAGCCTGACTGACCCAAAGAGCCACAATTGCCATTTAGCACGACCTGCGCTGGGTCACCCTGCTGTGCCTGAAAGCCACAATTCAACTACTGATAAAATTCAGATCTTGTAGTATCACTATCTCTATAACTACTGTGCTGTGAAACTTGAGCCTTCTCACCACTATCCAGAAAAATGCAAAAAACATGTCTTTCTCAATGACTGCTATATCTAAAACTAGACAAGCCCCTATAGCGATATCCAAAAACCCCAACAATGAGCCTTGAATCCTATCAAGACTAGGGCCTCCCCGGATCTCCCCTAGTAAATCCAATGGTAAGGCAAGAACGCCCAAGACACTCCCCGCAACAGACTTCCCACCCTCCCCCACAACCAGCCGACATACCAAGCCATAAGACCACTCAACGCTAAACCATTATGTCTACAATCACAAACGTAAGGAAGCCAAGAACCATCACAATCCAACCATGAAAGCCTTGCATGTGGGCTACAGCCCCTGCAACCAAAAAATAAAACTAAATGGAAACAAACGTACAAACCAATGTAACCCAAAAGATAACAACACTGACAACTGAAATGCAAAGAAATGCCTAAACAATCTACCACTAAAGAACGCAACATGCCACGAAAACAGGACCATGCCAAAGACAACCAGGTGTAGGAATGAACCAAATGGAACCACACCACATAATCACAACCGCAGAACACACCCCCATAAACACGGTCAACAACAGAACAAATGCCAAAAGAAGAGAAAAATCTCTATGCCTAACACCATATCTCGTGACCAACAACCCCCCGGAACAAATTAATTCCACCAACGTAGTGAGGTAGAACAACAACAAAACAGAGCAGCGCAGAAAAAGAACAGAAACACCCAGAAGGAATATGTACAAAGTTGACGTCCTCACCCCATTTATCACAAAAACACTAGTACACCTCCTTGTACTACAACAAAATATAGAAGAGGAACCTGAAGAAAATAAGAACTCAATACTTAACATAGAAGACCAACTCAATGACGATACAGACGCGACTAAACTACCAGCACAAGATGAGAGCAAGATGGGAACAAACCAATGCAACAACCACAAGACAAAACCAATATTAAAAGACAAACAAAACCAAGACTCAAAAATCCACTGCAACCTAATCAACACAAGGTCAATGTCAAAACACGCCACAGAGATATACGACCTGCTCGGCGACGACGGCATTGAGGTCCTATTCATCACAGAAAGATGGTTGGATGACAACTGCAAAATCACACTCCACAGCTGCCTACCCAACAACTTAAAGTGCACACAGATAAACATAAAAGGAAAAAAAGGAGGAGGTGTGGTAAAAGCTGTCAAGGAACACCTGAAAATAAAAATAGACAAACCACTAAACATCAAAAACTGTGACTCCATGGTCTTTCACCTGGAGGTAAATGCACAAATAAACCTAAAATGTATACTTATTTACAGGCCACCGACATACGACACAACTTTCGTTGACTACTTCATAGAATCCATCACCAACATAGCCATCCGACATGAACATCTGATAATCCTTGGGGCTTCAACATCTGATTTGATGAAGAAAAAGGAAAATTCAAAAGAATCGCTAATTGAACAACTAAAAGCCATGCAAGTACAACAATTGGTCAAAGGAACGACACACACAGCTGGACACACAGTTGACGCAATCTTCACCACCAAAAATCTTATTGCCACCGGACTGTCAGTGCAGATACTCTGGAGCGCCTCATCATCCCGTTTATGATCATGCTACCACCTAAAGCAGCCAAGCAGTCAAATAAACTCACATCTATCACAAAAAGAAGCAACCTAATTGAACTCACAAAACCAATGACCACTAACCTGGATGAAGCTGACCTCGAGGGAAAAACAGAGCACAAAAGAGAGCAATGGCAAAATGGTTTACCCCAATACTCAGCACCATGAAAAAGAACAAGAAACTCAAACTTGAATGGAGGAAAGAATACCACCAAACGCAGAGATCACAATTCCAAAGACAGATCCGATATTACAAAAAAGAAATACAAAAATCCAAAAAGAAACACTACGACAGCAGAATCATCAAAGCGCCAACACCCAAAAAGAACAGTTCAATATCATAAGTGGGCCAAGTGGCTGGCTGTTTGGCTGGGGAAACCTCGCTCTGCAACTTCTTCCTGTTTTTCTGCTTTCTGCTTCGGAATAAGTGCGGTCTGCTAGAGGAAGAAGCCGTGTATTTTCCGAGTGGAAACTCGTGACTGTGACTTTAAGTGAGCCTCCCTGTAAGCCCCGCCCACTTCTCCTGCCAGCCTACAACTGGTCAGGTGCCTGTGCACCCGCTCGCGCACCCAAGCGGACCAAGTGGCTGGCAGTTTGGCAGGGGAAACCTCGCTCTGCAACTTCTTACTGTTTTTCTGCTTTCTGCTTCGGAATAAGTGCCGTCGGCGAGAGGAAGACACTGTGTATTTTCCGAGTGGAAACTCGTGACTGTGACTGTGAGTGGGCTTTTGGTTCTCCTACTGCCCAACTAGTTTGTGGACTTCCTGCTTGTGGTTTTCGCATGCAGGGTTACGTTACTTACGTTTCTCCCTCTTTGTTTCTTCTTTTTTTTAGTTAAGTGAGCCTGCCTGTAAGCCCCGCTCACTTCTCCCACCAGCCTACAACTGGTCAGGTGCCTGCGCACCCACGCGCGCACCCAAGTGGACCAAGTGGCTGGCTGTTTGGCTGTTCGGGATGTTGTGTGCGAGGTGCTGGCTCAGTCTTTTTTCTTATTTTCTTATTTCATTTTATTGTTTTTTGGATTAGTACTGTGTTTAAGCCCGACTGTTGGGGAATTTTGACAGCTTTTTGTACGAGGTATTTTAACAACTTGCTGGGGAGTCCAGCGAATACAGGCATGATAAGCATCCAAAATGGGTAAAAGTATTAAAATACCAACTATGATGAAAGACACACGCGCAGATTTTTTTTTTCAGCTGTAACCACGTGCAGGGCCAGCTTGGTGCATGCAGCAGCACTACCTTTGCCTCCCCCATGTATAGAGGAAGTGAACTACTCCAATGCACTCAATTTTGGTCTAATGAGCTCAAATCCAACGCCGAGTTACCTCTTAATTCGATTGAATGTATAGATTCCTCCCAATCACTGTATGTGGAGGAATATTCAATTCCTGTGGAGAAAGATGTTCTACATCAGTGGGGGGAAGTTATTTTGAAACGAAACAATCGTAATATTAATAATGACTCCTTTTGTGACACTCCCAGTGTTTTGTTTTGACTGCAGACTTAGAACTTTTGGGCCCTCTTATGAACCAGGATACCCCCTCGAATGATGGGGCAGAGGCCCCTAAAAACAGTCATCTGCACGATGTTAGGGATCTTTAATAGACTAATGTTGTACGAACTTAGGAGACAGATGGAAGTTCTAGGTCAAATTAATAGCTCCATTGAACAGATTCCTTTGAGAGTGAACGATTTATTATCGATGTCACTCAGGGAGTTAAAATCAACATTGGCGGACAAAGTGTGTCCAACTAATCAAGAGCCTTGGGACGCCCAACTCATAGTCAATCCCCAAGTTACTGCAGAAGTAATTACTATACCAGATTCACACGGTACCAAGAAGGCTACTGATATGGCAGAAATTGTCCTTGAGGATACCTCTGACAAGGTGACTATTAACAAGGTCCCCGCTATTGATGGTAAATTGGCAGTTGTATCTAAAACTAAAGCTGTACTTAACAATAAACAAGAAAAAAAAAAGAGCATGTCAAGCCAAATTGATGCGAGCAAATAATATGGCTGAAACTTCTCGCAAATTTTTGAGAGATCCTTTAAAAACTCTATCTTGTAAGCAAGAGAGGAATTGGAGGGGTGTTCTGACGACCAACCCTTTATTATTGAGGTAGTGCATCACAAGAAAGCGTCAATGGAATCAAGGTGAGACAATCAGTCCTCTTTGGAAGCTTATTGTGAGGCTGGGAACTCGATTTCTGATGCCATGAAGAAAAAACAAGAGAAGCGTGTGAAATTGCTTCACAGCTATCAACCTTAAAAACAGGGTTAGCTGACATTTTTGAAATATTTAAAACTAATTCTCTGCGTTCAATGAGTTCTCTTGCTCCAAACCCCATATCTGCTAAGGCAGATAATTATCAAAGTAGGCATACTGGTACGACAAATTCAAGCAAAATGAAGCTGGTAATGATTCACTCTCTATAGATTGTGCCTTAAATGAAGGCAAGAGTCAGATGATGTGCACAGTTAACACGGGGTTGGGTCATAGAGATTGGCATAACAATGAGCAGATGGTCATTACTGCCCTGTGCCATACTGGCTGTTTTTCCTTGGCCCCCTCTGTGTCTGAACTTCTTGGTCCAAATAATGAGGCACTGACTGAGTCTGCACCTATACCCGTAATTGAGGGTGGTGTGTTGCCGAATCCTGAAATTACTGATACCCATACGAATATTGCTATTGATATGCCTATTCCTGATGTAACTTTAACAAAGCCTGGTACCTATACGCCCCTTAAGGAGGAGGAAATCTCAACTATGCTCAAGAAAATTTTAGAGGATACATTTTCTTTGAATAAAAATGGGTGGCCAACCCTATACACAAATCAGAAAGATACCCCATGTGATAACAAGTTTGCCGTTAATACACACAATCTTGAGAAGACCATGAATGACCTTGACCTGAGAAAACCTGCTTTGAGTGACCTTCCTAGTCTTATATTGGCAACTTTGTTTTGGGAGGGAAACCAAATCTCATTAATCCGTCCACATATTCTTTCACTGTTTGCGGCAATTCCAGAATTAGCATTAATATCATCAGCAGATATTGTCGTGGTGGACTTTATTCATAGACAGTGATTTGACTATGTGCGTTTGGTGATTCCATCACCTTTAGTAAGAAATCTGTCGCTAAAGGAGGTCGAATCTCTACAGCGTAGGGGCTTTGATTTGTTTCAATATGAGCACCCAACTCAAACAAAGAGTGACAAATTTCAACCCTTGAATGCAACTGAAGTTATAGATGCGGCGGAATCTTGTGTGGCAAGTAATAACGCTACTACGGACAATGCTGATAAGCAAAAGTGGAGATGGCTCGCACTTTCCCTCAGAGAATCTATTAACTCACTGAAGGAATTGGGAAAACCTCTCTAGCAAGTGTAGTAAAATCGCACTTGCAAGCTGGAACTCGAGAGGGCATTTACGCCTGACTCAAAATATTGATGTTACCAATGTTTTACAATCCTATGACTTGCTGTTATTGCAAGAAACTTGGGCTACCAGTGATTTATTATGGGAAGGTTTCGACATAGTACAAATGAAGGCTGTAAAGGGGGCCAAAGGTCGACCAATGGGGGGACTCTTAATTGCCTGTAAACATACTCTAAGGGCAACTAAAATTAGTGAATGGTCTAGCTCAAATTCCTTCTTAACAGTGACATATGAAATCAAATCTGGTGACAATAATATCCAATTATGTATTACAAATGTATATTGGAACCCGCTAAAATACACAGATTCACAACTAGTAAAAGAAATCAATATTTTGTCCACAAATATTGATGCTTGGAGAGCTGCTAATGTGAACGGTCTCATAATTATAGCAGGGGATTTGAATTTGGATTGTAACATTGATTTGTTGGTGGAAGATGCCGTACTGTCGGAAGTTAATTTCAACAATTGTAAGGCTAAAATTGTGACAGGTAATCCAAAATTACGGGGAGCAATATGGCATAACTTTGTGGAAATTATGGGATTAGTGATGATGGCCAATAACTGCCACACATGGAACGCTAGAGGCAGTAGCTCTATTTTGGATTACATTTTTGTGTCTTTTGGTCTAGACAAATACATTTTTAAACTTGCAGTAGTTGAGATGCCTACTAGCGATCATAATTTGCTACATATTGATTTCCGTATCCAGCTGTAACTGAAATAACTTCATTCTATACGGAGGGTTTGCTAGTGAATTTGAAAGGCAATAAAGTGAGATGGTCTTTTGCCAAAACAAAGAAATGTTCCTCTGTTATGTTAAAGAATTTTGAAGACATGCATCTGGAAGATCGCATATGCAATTTGTCTACGACTACTTTTGCAACATATGTCAATGCTCTTATATTGAAATCGGTGGACAACATGACGACTAATTGTAGAGGTAGAAGAATACACACACATTGCTTCAATATATAGGTTCTTAAGCGCAAGCAATTGATGAGAAATGAAATACGCTCAGTTAAGAAAAAGGGCCATAATGAAGACTACATATTGATGCAGATCAAAAAAATCAAACAACAATATAAAAATTGGTTAATTAATTACAAGGGAATACAAGCTCAATTGGATGGGGAAAAATGCTTAATGCTATGAAAGGAAACAACATATTCAATTTCTGGCAAATCATTAACAAGATTGAATTGTTTCAAAAGGAAATGCTATTCACTCAAATCAGTGAGAGAAGATTGCATGAATATTTCTCTACAATGTATAGCTGCGACACGGCCAATTCTGGGGGTATTAACAATAATGTTGCCACGTGGTATTTAAATATCTCTGTTTCAAATATTTATCGTCTAATTAGTAAATCTAAAAACTCTGCGGCTCCGGGACCCAACAATCTATCCAATAAGATCTTAAAAATGGATATTGATGTATGGGCTAAGGTACTACATATTTTATATACTGATATATCACGTACTAAAACTATACCTGAATCATGGAGACTAGCGCGTGTACTCCCAGTCTACAAAAAGGATTCTAGATATGATCCGGAAAGTTATAGACCGATATCCATTTCGGATCCGGAGTCAAAAATATTTGCTTCTATAGTGTTGGAAGAAATGCAAGTATGGATTAAGTGTAACAACATATTGGATCCTAAACAAATCGGCTTTAAAAAAAATATGGGTACAGACTGTGGGGGACTAATACTCAAAAGTCTTCAATCTAAAGCGCTAATGAAAAATGGAATCTCAATTTTCGTTGCCTCTATGGATCTCAGTAGAGCGTTCGACATGGTTGATCGCCCAACTTTGTGGTCTATATTGAGAGACCTGAACATCCCCAAACATCTCTTGGAGATAATTATAGAACTGTACTCTGAGACAAAAATTAAAGTCAGGTTAAACTCGGAAGGCCGCCTTACCTCAGAGATTAATATCCCCAATGGGCTCCGACAAGGCTGCATGCTTGCACCTACCCTGTTCAACTTATATGTCTGTGGAGCCAATAAAGAGCTAAAGAACAAAGGGTTGGTGGCGCCAAGACTAGGTAACAAAGCGCTTGAATGGCTAGCTTATGCTGACGATTTTTTGCTACTAGATTATACTAAAGTGGGATTGCAGAGAATGATAAATACATTTGTGATATTTGTGTCTAAACTACATTTAAAAATACATGCATCCAAGACGACTATTGTATGTTTTGGGAAACCTAAAAAAAATCTCCTCAGTTATACATGGCACTGCGAGGGCAAACGTATCAAGTACCAGAATGCTTTCAAGTATTTGGGATATAATTTGATAGGATCTGGCTCCACAACCATAATAAAAACCCAATTGTGGACAAAGGCAGAGATGGCCTCACGGCAAATGCGTAAATTAGAGATTAAGTACTGCAAATTTACTATGGTACCCTTGATAACTTTCTATATTATGAAGGTAATTCCAAGGCTTATGTTTGGTATGTAATTCTTTGATTTAGAAAATACAGAGATTGTGAAGTCTTTAGAAAGCACAATGTGGAAAGGAATTTTATATTTTATACCCAAAAGCTACCGATGGAGATTATCAGATATGAACTAGGTCTTCATTCATTGCAATCGTTTATTATGTGGAAAAAGATCTTGTTATGGAGAAAATGTCTAGTAAATCCACCAGAAAATCTTTATACTGTAGCGAGTATGGACTCTACTAAGGGTTTTAGTAACCAATTGAAGGTTAAGGTAGAGGCCTGTCTTACAAATCTGGGTGTTTCAATTGAAATGCTTCTTTCTAATCCCCAGAAGGTTAAAATGATTTTGAAAAGTGACGACTGGCAACCGACTGTACGTACAGTCTCTCAATCAAGAAATTTCAATCCGATATACTCATTCTGGAAATTTTTCCCAGTAATTGAAGTTTACTTAGAAAAATATCCTTGTAGAAGCCTACAAAATGTTTTTATGAGATTCAGGTTAAATGTGATGAGAACCAATTTTATTCTTAAGAGTTGGAAACGGCAGACGAATTCATGGGGTTGGTGCAGATTTTGCAGGAATGAGGGTACAGAGGAAACTCCGGAGCATATCTTACTTATCTGCCCAGCTTTGCTTCAACAACGTATCGTATATTTTGAACAATTTGTGGAGCACTTACACTGCGTAAATAGAGAACTGTTGTGGTACCAAATGAGACATGGCTATATCACTGCACTAAGGATTAGAGTTACTGCTTTCTAAAAAAAACTTTTGTGACCTATCCTAATTGTACTTGTTTATGAATTTTGTGCTAACTGACTGCTATCATTGTGAATATATTTGGGATAGCTCAAACGTAAACGCTATTTGAAAACTTTGATTTATCAATTTTAGCAATTTTTTAGATATGATGGTTTCGTTTTGGTTTTCAGAAGTTTTAAGATTTTTTTTAGGTTTTCGGATTGCTTTGTTTTTGCTTGTTTAATTCTTATTGTAGAAATTTATGAAATGCTGGCTAATTAGATTTGCTATTTTGAAGTGCTTATTTTCGTTTAGTAGTGTGTGGATTAGAACAATGCTTAGCTCATATTCAATACCATTTTATCTTGTGAATGTGTGTTTCTATCTTGATATGAGGTTGGTTTTGTAAAGGTTTAAATAAACCATAGACAATAAAAAAAAAAAAAAATGAGAAACCCACCAGGATGCAACAACACACCTGTACATTCCCAAAAACTATGCAACGACATAGCAGGCCACTTAAAACAAAATTTCAGGGACATCCATCAAATTATACAAAGCAATCCGGTTAACCCAAACGCACCACCAATCCCGCCAAACCAGGATGCACAGTATGAACTCCAACGCTTCCCAAAAATACCACTCTAGACATTTGTCATGCTGGTAAGAAATAGCAATAAAGCTTTATCATCCACAAACCCCTGAACCCAGACATTTACAAATCGATCCTCATACGGGGCACGCCACTGGAACACTAAAGAACATTTTTTAACCTGTCACTCAGGAAAAGAACAGCGATCATTCAAATTGGTGCACATGAAACCACTATTCAAGGACACAGGAGGAGATGTGGAAGACCTCTCCAATTATAGACTGATTTCAAACATTCCCTACCCAGCAAACACAACAACACATAGAAAAACACCAGCTGCTGGACCAGGTGCAAGGTTGCTTTAGACCCAGGATGGGAACAGAAATGGCACTCTGGGATGACCTAAAGACAAACACAGACTCCGGCACAAACTGTGCCCTAAATCTACTCGATCTGTCCGCAACTTTTGACACAGTCAAGCATGATATCCTCATCACGAGAATATGTAGAAATAGGAATAACAGACTTAGCCCTACTCTGGATAAAATCATTCCTAACAAAAAGAACGGAAATTGTCTGGATAAAACACTTCAAATCCACTTTATGGGACACTGACTGTGGAGTACCACAAGCATCATCCCTATCCCCACTTTCCTTCAACATCTACCTGGCTCCACTAATCAAGATCATTAATAAACACAACCTTACATGCTACAGCTACTCAGAAAATACACAAATCATCTGTAAAATTGAAGATACACAAGAACAAAACTCTACAGCTGGATACACACAAACAGCCTAAACTTAACTCAGGCAAGACAGAAATCATGATTGTATCCAAAAACCTGGAAAATAACACTTATGTACCATAGCACAAAGAACTAGGAACAGCACCCACACCATCGAAAAAAATGGCCAAAACCTGGGAATCCTAATGGACAACATGGTAACATTAGACCCACTAGTAAATATAATAATCAAGAAATGTTTTTTCATCCTACACTAGCTAAAAATAATCCTACCTTTCCTGTCCTTCACCGATAAAACACTGACAGTCACTTCCCTCATCATGTCAACAATTGACTACACTAACACCTAATGAAGAAACTGAAATGTATCCAAAATGCAGCGGCCAGCTTCCTCTTCAAACTATCACAAAGAGACTGCATCACCCCAGCACTAAAAATGTTACACTGGCTTCCTGTCAAACAATGAATCACATTCAAAACAATGAGCATAACACACAGACCAAACCACAACGAAGGAGTAGAAATCCTATATTAAAAATATACCAACCAACCAGATCATGCAACGATATCCACCTTGAACCATCACCTTAGACAAAGAAAAAGCTAGGGAGGTCCTCCTTCTCTCAGCTGGCAACAATGACATGGAACACCCTCCTGAAAGACATCCAAAATACAAAGGACCACCTAAAATTCAGGAAACTACTCAAAACCTGGCTGTTCCCCACAGAACCAAAATTAATCTGGTACCTCCAAAGTCATGCCCCCTCATCAGGCTAAGTCCAAGGGATGGGAGCAACGCTAGAGATGAAGAAGGATAAAACACTAACTAACACCCGACAGGAAAAGGAGTGCTCAGAACTCATATGGAGGGGACCACTCCCTGGGAACAAAGGGAGATGATGCTAGACAGAGCACTCACACAACCAAAAAATAACTGATAACCATAGCAATCTAAAACCTGGGTGGTGGAGTCCCCTGCCTCCTGTCACTCCCACGGAGCACAAAACAGCCTCAGATATAGTTTCTTCGCCTCCCGCAAAATTGGGCAAATGAACTGCAGGGGAATGATCCAACAGACGATAAAACCATATAGAGAAACAATACGGATTCCCAAAAGCATGAGATAACCCCACAAACTAAACAGCTAAAACCTCAACTCTTGGCACACACCTCTCAAATGCTAAACAAACACAACCACTTTCCTGCATCCCAAACCGCAAGAACTTCACTGCACTGCAACAACAAAGCAAACAACACATAGCATCGCACAACAGCACATGAGACCCCACACCAAAAACCACACCCAGGCTCAGCGAATGGCGCAAAACGAACTGAAGCTGTCAACAGAACACCTCTAATCTCCCTCTACCTTTACCCCGCTACACCCAACAACTGAATCCTACGCTCTTAACTTTCAGATCGGCCAGAGCAACAGGGGACCACTCTGGCATTAATAGTGCACAGTATAAATATCCTTTAACATAACATAACATAAAATTGAGCCTTATTTTGCCAGATAACCTGACTGTACCAGACAGACTGATTGTGCAAGATAGCACCATTTCGCATTTAGCCAGTTTGTGCCGGCTAGCCCGATTGTGCCAAATAGCAGCATTTCGCATTTAGACTGTGTAAAGGAGAAGCTACATGCTGCTGCAGGAATCCATGCCCCAACCTCCCATATGTTGAAGACCTGAGATCGTGCCGCGTTTGACATCAGCAGTTGTGCCAATACCGTAACGTGTGTTTGCAAGAAGATACCCGTTGAGACAACCCTACCAAATGTATCCCCTGAGTGATGGCAACCTAAGGGAGGAACTCCCTGTTGGAATATGAAAAAGAGTGAAGAAAAGAAGCCTGTGACATCACAAGAGGCATAAACAATGCCTTGTGACAATGGCTGAAGAAGACTAATGATGAAGTAAAGAATCAAATGAACTTTTACCTAAGAACAGGAAGATTACATGTGCACAAAATCCTGCAGAGAGTCAACCGTTCAATAATTGTACAGACAGTGAAACACAAGTAGACTAAGCCATCATAGAAGTGGGAAATACAGAGTGAATAGAATGCAGGCAAAGCCGCCATTGTTTAGAAGCTGGACATCTGTAAAATGAAGTGTAGTAAGCCAGGACCCATGAAGGAAAAACAGAAAACAATGCTTCAACAAGAATAAGCTGAATCATGGAGCTGGATGGTGTGTCTGTCTGCCCTGTAGTCAAGATTGAAGAAGCCAAGATCAGCTATCTATTCTGGAACGGAGAGAACGTACGGCGGATGAATCATCCCTTGTTAAGGTGCAAAGAAGCAACCCCAAGAATGGCAAGTTCAATTCATTTAAGACATTTAAAAGCTGCAAAATGGGTCAGCTCATGGTCTCCTGTCACGTGAGCCAAAGATGAAAATAGAGTTTGAACTTGAAGTCCTAGAACACGGTAACGAGGGCCCGCACCACTGTGTATTATCAGGGACAAGGATACTTTGCAAGGCCAAGTTCAAAGACCGTCTTCATGGCAGAAGGCTTGGATGATGAAAGATGATGAGCTATTTGCGTGGGGAGGTAGAGTCAGCCCTCATCTCCTTGCACCTGGGTCTGGTGTCCAATTCCTTTCCTTTCCCCTCCTCACCTGAATGGTAATCCTCCAATTCGTCTGTATTGAGACGCCGACGGGCGCAGAGATCTCTCCTTGAGGATGAAGAAACTTGCCTACCACGAGAGGAAGCCACAGTGAATGCTTGAAAACAAGCAGTCCTGGGACTCCTCTCCCGTAGTAGACGACAAGGGAAAAAGCCTTCTTGGCACAAAAAACCCTTGCGAGACAGGAAGTCGAGCCGAAGTCTTCTTGAGAAGAATGATGGTCCAGCAGTAGACGAAGTGATGGGTGATTGTCACTACGGGCTGAGGTGGCGGAGCAGAGCCGCAGGCGAAGGCGACCAGAGAACGCTCTCACAACAAAGGGGAGCGCCTAAGGGTGACTCAAGTAGGAATACTCGAGCGGTCACTGTACCCAGGAGCAAGAGAGGGAGAGAGAGAGAGAGAGAGTCCGCAAGGAGCATGGGCGAGCTGCCGGAACAGAGAGAGGAGCAGACCCAAGACCAGGAAGGGAAAGCAAAAGAGAGGGGGAAAATGGCGGTAGAACAAGAGGTATCGCGAGGAGCGATAAAATGAAAAGACAGGGCGGCGAAGCCGCAAGCTGAAAACTAGCGTCTCACCCAAAAGTCAGAAGCGGAAACTACTGAGGGTTGCAACGCAATGATCGCTGGGAGAGGAAGACTTAAGTACCTCCCAGCGATTGCCAAGCTATAGGAAGACTAGACCGTGACTGCACGCAAACAACACCACGTGCTGGACACTACGGTCGGCGCCGGAGCTTCCATCGCGGAAGTAACCGCCAATCGGCTCGGCGGCGCATGACATCTGGGCTTATGTGCTGCTTAGTAAACCAAATGTTCCAGACATGACACAAGCATGCCAAAGAATTGTAGTGGTCCATATAACAAAAGACCTTATAGTTTGACAACCAAACCAATGTGAAACTGTGTATCTAATGTTCCTGAAGATTACATATTTTAGAGGTAGGCATATTTAGTCCACCTGACAGTGGGCAGCCAATCATAATCCTAGTTCCTAAAGATTATATACTTAGATGTTCCCCTTAAGCCTGTCCTGATTACCAGTAGGTGTTTCATTATTTGCCACGTAGTATGACGTCACCTCTGATGTATTTTAGATATATAACCTTTGTTTTATCGCTGAGAGAAATCAAGCGTACGTCTGTTGATGTTAGTTGTAACTCCATGTTTTAGATCATTGTTAATAAAACATTACTTTGCCATCTTCCTGAGTTGGTTCAGTTATTTGGACTCTGAGTTATTCTGTGTAAACCCATCCATTGCAAGCTCATTCCTAAAGGCATCCTCTGCCATTAGAAGGAAGATCACAGAGGTTCCTGTGGAGAGCGTCCTAATAGAAATAAACTTGCAAGAAGAACCAAGACGGTGTGCATATCCTCCTTTGAAGAAATCCCTGCTCGGTTGCCACGGGCTCTCTGCGGATGGAAGGCAAAGTGGTCGGATTCAAGGAGGAGTCAACATTGACGGCCTCAAGTCGATTAACGAATGATCAGTAGACTAAGGGGAATAGCAAATAAAGGGATGGGATTGTAATAATTTTGAGTACTGGGAAATAATTGTAGAGATAAGAGAGACCGCCTAGAGATACCTAATTGAAGAGAGTTAGTAGGAGACATTTGAAACTCCAGTGAGAGTAGGGTGAAATCTAAAATGCGTAGTCAGGACTACCTAAGGTAATGTCTCAAACCCTGTGCAGGGTAAAAAGTTAAGGTGAGAGAAGGAGTAATCATTATATTTTATAATATGTAAATGTCTGACTAGTCTAAATGCTGTTTGTTGTATGAAGTATCGAGGAGCGATACAAATTGTGAAAGATTTGAGAAGGTAACAGTGATTAAAGGATAGTGTAGTAAGAATGATTAGCATAATAGATAGGCCATTGAAAAAAGAGGATTGAGCAGTGATTGATGGTGCTTGCTCATATTTCTTGCTTTAAAAAACTTTCAAAAGTGGTGATTCAAGCCAAGGTAAAAGTCTTATTTAATGATCTGGTCAGTCAAGTGAGACTTGTCATTACAGGGGATTCTCATCTCATGCACCTCTGCAAGACACTGCCAAAACATATGCCCAAGCTCAAACAGAACAGAGCAGAATGGGTAATGGGCTCTGCAGATAAAACATTAATGCTGTGGCCACAAGGGGGATCATTTTCAAGCACAGTATTGCAACACATGACCACATACTTGCACGCTGCATACACAGGGAAGAAATTAGAGAAAAGATAAGTGATTTTATAGCTCTGGAAGATGTATCACGAGGAAAGAGAATACCCGGCACCCGAGGAGTGGATGTTTAATCAGCATAAAGAAGAAGGCATTGAGCCCTCAGCTCCCATTACTTTGCATGAAGTGAAAAGTGTTGTTACAGAAGAGATAGGAGTGTATCCTTTAAAGGAACTTAGAGCAGTGATATATGAACCCCCCACTTACAGTAGCAACGATCGTCTGGAAGAGAATAAAAGAAATGAAGATGCTTTTAAAGTCATGCAAGACAAGGAAGGAAGAAGTGAGCAGTCCAATTTGTTGACAGAAATAGACTGGAAATTTAAGAGATGGAAAGGAGAAAATGATAAAGCTGACGAGGTAGTGCTTGTGAATGGATGGGAGGACAGATATTACTCAAGATAGATGGGAAACATATTGAGGAAAATAGAAGACAAAGATGAACAATAAAGAAAGAAAAGGAATGAGAGAGAGATTAAAAGAGGATGACAAGAAAAGGAAAAGCAGGGAGCGACGAGAGCAGATATATCGGGAACAGCAAGAGAAAATTGAAGAACGGCAGAAGAAAGTATGACAATAGATAAAGAGCACTAAAAGAAAGGGATAGAAAGGAAAGAAAGAGAGAAGAGGAGATCCACAAAGACTAAGGGACAAAAGATTACAGGGAAGAAGGAAAGAAGGAAATTAGAAATGATGCAAGAAAGTGAAGGGAAGTAGATGAAGAAGTAGAACAAAAGAATAGACAGCAAGGTTTTGATGCCAGTTCCATTTGTAAAGAACAAATGAGGTCAAGTCCGGAAATACGATGGGACAGAGTGGAAGAGATTATTCAGATAAAGGAAGTAACACCAGCAGTATCTAGAGTAGTGCGCGAAGAAGAAAGATTCAATGTGGAAAGCATTGGGGAAATGATAGATAAGGTCTATCAACAGTTAAGATGAGAGAGCGAGTATGAAACCTGAAGGAATGATGATCGATCCCCAGTAGCTCAATTACGAAGTGAGAAAGGAAACTTATTAATTGATGAACGCAGGGCATTGTCTTTGAGCATTGTTTGAAAATAAGAGTTCAACCTTGCTGTGGTTAGTGGTGCTCCCTTTGTTGTTATGTTAAGTTTCAAAAAGATTTAATATTGAGTGCAAAATCAGTATAGGATTAAAGTGGCTGCTAATGATGACAGACTAGAGTTACCCGCAGGCTGACCAGGGTTCTAAAATTGACAAAAAAAGAGAAAGAATATTGTAGTCTGTGAGTCTGCGCCTTTTCTGTTTTTTTATTTCAAATTTAGTTAACACATGATTGTTACTTTAGATTCATACATTGTATTTAATTTGTTCTCTTTTGGAGTATCAGATAATTGTCATCCAATTAAAGTATTCTAATATCGTCCTTACTATCATGAATTATTCACTGAATTCTTATTTCATTTAGTTTTTTCATGGTTTAGTGGTACCAAATTGCAATAGTTGTTCATAGGTTGATGATACCAATTCGTAATAGTCTTTCCAATTTAATACAGGTCAGAAAGGTTTTTGTTGTGAAAGCTCCCTTGACACATGTTTCCCCGTCTGTGTATTTGATGTTTCTTCATAATATATGATTATTATAAAGATCACAAACAAGGGCCGCTGTAACAAAAGAACCAGTATAACTGGCTCAACACCCAGGATTAAGATTGGAAGAAGAACAGGAACCTTCTGAAGGACCGTCAAATACACAGAGGAGGAAACACGTGTTGAGGGACCTTTCACAACCAAAGAAGGGGCAGCAAGACCACAATAGATTCCATGGCCACAGATGGAAAAGGATAACTTAAAATGCAAGCTCCCTAGATTGACTTCGGGGGCTCGGAAATGGATATATGAATTTGGAAAAATGACAGGAGGAAATATGCTGACCATATGCTTCATAAAGGTCTACTGGCAGCTATTCTTGGGGAAAGAGCAGATTACATTTGGAGAAGATCGGGATATGCAGGTGTGACTGCACAAAACACAGCGCATGATAGAGCCCCTTTTTATATTTGTAGAGGAGACTTTGGAGGGCTCTATGGGTACAGTATCCTGACACATCAGATATGGGTGCAATTATGACACGCAAAATGCAGGAAGATGTAGATCCTATTGCTTACATTCAGGATATTCAGGAGAAATGGCAGGTTCTAATTTGCGAGCTGTGGGAAAAACAATGGCATTATTTTACCCTATTTTATGTCAGGGGTTGCCTGGGCCAGTACAGAGGCAGATGAAAAAATAAGTGGGGATGGAAGAAATGCCATGGGCTGAGATACAGCTGGCAATAGTGCATCATTGTCTGTTATTAAAAGAGAAAAACAAGACGTAAGATGAGAATAGGAAGATCGAAGAAGCCAAGTTAGTTCAGAAAAAGTTGTCAAAGTTTGCCATAGAAGGGGCTGTACTGACGAGTGGAGAAGGATTGGGAATGCAGGAAGCAATGGGTGCTTCATAGACAAATAATCTGCACCTGATGGACCAAGGTGGCTATGGGTTGACACCACGAGGCAGAGGTATGGGTTATAGAGGAAGAGGAGGCGGATTTCAGAATTACCAAGGTGGGTCTCAAAATACAATGAAATGAGAATCAGAGTGCCCAGCGAGGATATAACCAAGGAGGGATTAATAGGAGGGATCGGCCAGTATTTTGGAATTGTGGCATGACAGGACATATTGCGCGCCTATGTGGGAGTCAAGAGAATGTACAAAATGGCCAATTTTCTAGAGGCGGTGTTAGGGAGAAGTTTCAGAAATTTGCTAATTCCCTTCTACCTTAGAGACCCCCAGCTCTTTTGCTGGACTTTAGGACTTTTTAATTTCAACGCTGGAGAGAGTGAGCCCTTTTCCCCACTCTCTCATGCATGTTTATTTGATTTGAACACTGTGTTTCTTTTGGTTTTGGAGTCTGACATACTCCATAGGCATCATCTTTTTACATTGTGACACACAGCACCCTCAGTGCAGTGTCACAGGGAAGTCCTTTAGATTTGCCAAATGTTTAAATACCTTCTCTTGGATACACTACTGTCTCCAAGAGCAGTGAAGTTAAATTGACTTTACTTACCTTTTAAAACTTTGGAGACCCAGCGCACATTATCTTCCATAGAGTCCTGTAGGGGTTACTTAGTATCCTCTTTGTCTACTTTCTCATGTAACATTTTCTATGTGACCCTTTCTGCAATTAATAGCTTGTGGCAGTGGTTTACTTTTTCCTACCATTGTGTGTTTTTACCGCAGACTGAATCCTCAGCTGCAGTATTGCAGCCATCGGTGCCCATTTTGTCAAAATGGCCACGGTTTTCTTTTTTTTGCCATTTCTTGTTGGAAAGGTCCTTCTTAAGATTTACTCTGTGCAGCAAACCAGGTTTGGTCCCTTTGTTTGTCTTGTATTTGGCAGGATTCACTGGTGAAGCCTGCCTCTGGATTCAGCGTGTCTGGCAGGGCAGGAAGTGCATGAGGTTCCTGAAACTCACTGTGCATAGTCTCCTTGGTTACAGGAATGGACCCAAAGGTGATTGGCTGGCTGTCCTTTGAGGGCAGCCACTCCGGCTGTGTAAGTGACAGCTAGGCTTAAAATGAATGGGAGAGACATGCATAAAAGCCGAGGTATTTTGCAAGGAATGCAGAGTCGACCACTGGACGAAGGAATCTGAAGAGGAACTTGGAAGAGAAGCTTGCTGCAACTCCTGGACTGTTGATTTGCCTGGTGAAGCCCTGTTGCATGGCTCCGAATTTGCCTCAACTAGAGAAGCCCTTCAAAGGATGTCTTCTCTCCTCGGGTTGGTGGGACCAATCGACCCCAAGATGTACTCGACTGCAAATCCTCTTTTTGCTGGCTGTTCTTCTATTGCTGTTGCAGGAACCAAGTGCAGGTGACAGGAACCCCAGAATCGAGTGCAACATTTTTTAAGTCGGACTCAAACTCCAGGAGGATCCTCTGGACTCCCTCAAAGCATGGCTGAACAAGCCTAAGCCACCTCAACAGAGTGCTGGACACCAGAAGCAAGGAAAGTCCACAAAGTGTCCAAGAACTGTGGTGGTACTATTCGCGAGAAGTTGAAACCGCAAAGTGCTGCTGATCTGATCTTTGCCCATTACTGCTGTCGACCTTCAAATCATAGTACAGGAGTCCTCAGATGTCCTCCCACTTGTCCCGACGACTGAGGCCCAGGAACAACAGGATCTTCCATACTACAACAGGAACAGAAGCCAGCTGGAAAAATATCTTCAGACCTAAGGAACTGTGAATTAAGTGGTACTTACCTCTTGTTGTGTAGCTTGCTTGCTTTCAGTTGAGACGTGCATTGGCTGTGCTTTGCAGAGTTGCTTGCAGCTTTGCCTTTCACAGGCCTCCCAGCTTGTGGCCCAACAGTGATTTATTTTTCAATAAAACTCTCTATAACATTGTGCAAGACTTTTTTAATTACCTTCAAGAAGTGCCTCAGCTCCCCTAGACTTTGCTCAAATGGCGTTGGCTGTCCTGGCTCCCTAGAGACTCTTCTAACCTCTGACTTATATTTAACTATAACAAAAAAAAGTCATACATACCTTACTTCTATAGCTGGCAAAGGGTTAACCTACATTGCATGGGGTGGGGGTGAGGGTCACAAGTGCTTACCTGGTTGAGAAACTTGTTAACCATTATATCCTTCCCTAACCTTTTCATTTTTGACACAATTTCAGTATTTCCATTTAAGTGTGAAAAGTGATATATAAATGTCCACAGTGTCCTCTCAGGGTGTAGGAAAATGTGTGTGCCATCCCAAAAAGGGTATCTACTTACTTTATTGAACTGAAGGAGTGTATTTTGAAGTGTATTTTTATTATTGCCAATTGCTCCCTTCTAAAGAAGGCTTATTTTAAAACTGACTGTTAAATTAATAAATAATTATTTAATCAAGAAACCTTGAGTGTAAGTGTTATTTGAATACCTGTCACAATGAAACTCTGTTGCACCGTACAGCTCACATTGACCCCTCGTAAAATAAGCCTGCTGCTCAGTCACACTACCAACTTGTGTAGTACAGACCTATACTAAAGGTTGGGTTCCCTATTGCCAAGAGTAAAAGGCTGGTGTAGTCTCCCACAGGGTTACTACATACAATCTTGCCTAACACTGGTGGCAGGCAGTGAGGTACCTTTGTAGAGTTGTTACAGTGAGTATTTTGCTTTGCTTGTGTTCAACTAAACCCCCAAAAGGCTAAGCTCCATTAGAACAGCAATTGTAACATGCCAAATATGGATAACTTCTGTCAGGACGCCTTGATAATTTTAACAGTAGATCAACTGAAAGAAATGTGTAAAGTCAGGAATCTTACTGTAAAAGGAAAGAAACATGAGTTGATTACAAGGTTGTTGAATCACCATGTTTGGGTAGTAGGCCTACAACACCTACTGACTCAAGAAATGTGGAAATTGATCATGTGGATGATAGTTCAGAGTCTAACTCTAATGTCCTAGAAGAGTCAGGGGAGGTAGAGGAGTCCCAGGATAGGAGCCCCTCTTTGCCCAGCCTTCCCTTTTGCCTCAAGCCATATCCACTGGGACCTGACAACATCTAACACTGAGTCCAGAATATGTGTCTCTTGAAATAATGAGGCTTGAATTACAGTTCTAATGGTTGAAAGCTCAAACTGAAGCCAAACATCAGGACATCAAACTCCGGGAAATGAAAATGCATCATGCTCTTGAAATGAAAATATTGTCTCTTGAAAATACTTCCCTCCCAGGGTTCTCTAGGTCTCCCAGTTCCACAATGCCTCGCCTGCCTACTGAAGCAGTGAGTACGTATGATGTGAAACTTGATATTTTGGATTGGTTGGGTGCCTTTGAATACAATCATGGGATTCAGGGTCTCCCACAGGGAATCAGCTGATTCCTTGGGTTTTCTCTAGGCTCCCTCAGTCTGCAACTGATGCTGTAATGAAGGTGGGGGAACTTGAAAGACAGGAGTATGAGAATGTGAAGCTGGCATTGATAGCCAGATTTGGGAAAACTCTTTCCCAGTACCTTAAGAGGTCAAGGACCCTCAAAAAGACTGATGGTACCCCTCGGGCTACCTGGGCGTGTGAATGTTTGAACCACTTAGATGGTTGGGTTAAGGGTTACAGAGTGAACACATTTGAATGAATGAGAAATCTGTTTATGTTAGAATCTATTTTTTGATGCCTGCTCTCCTCAGCTGAGACAGCACTTGGCTGACTCAAAAGAGATTGACCCCAAAAGGTTAGCAAAGGCTGCTGACTTGTGGGTTGCCAACAAGGCCACTCACAAGGATTCTGAGGTCACTCACAAAAAGGATGTGGAGAAGCAGCACAAGAAAGATGAAAAAGAAAATTCTAATTCCAACCTCACAAAAGAGGGCCAAAAACAGAAACAAGGGTAAACACCATGGGAAACCAGGTCTGTCTAGTGAAACCTCTGGTGCTAAACCATAAGGAGGTAATCAGAAACTCCCATTCCAAAGAAAATTTGGTAAATGTTATGCTTGTTGGTCAGCTGACCATGTGAAAAGGGATCCCAGATGCAATGGTAAACCTTCAGGGGTTCACACTGCCTCCTTAGCCTTCCTCCGTGAGAGAGATGTTTATATGGCAAGGGGTAACTTTCAACTATTGGCTGAAGACCACATTGGAGTTTCAGCCAGTGTTTCTTTAGTGTCTGTCCCTGGGTCTGTGGGAACAGCAGAATGTAGATGTGTGTAACTCTTTTCCAGATAACACACAAGAATACAGCTAGGGCAGTGCACTCGTAAATGGCCAGAGGACCCCTACCATTAGAGACTCTGGGGCAAGCATAGCAGTGGTGGATGAACGTTTTGTTCTAGCCTGAATATTTTGCCAAGGCACCAATAAGGTCCCATTAAACGTGCTGGGGGCCCAAACCAGATGGTTCCAGTACTGCCAGCTCTCATCCAGTGCAATAATTTGACTGTAAGAATACATGTCAGTGTACAAAATGAGGTGCCTGGGAGAGTCCTGTTGGGGAATGACTTCAAGACTCTTGGAGTTCTATCAAGCACCCCCAGGCCTCCCAGTAAAAGGAAGAAGGAGCAAACTAGATTGGCCAGAGAGCCAACTTTAGATGACTCTCAGTGGGAATTTACAGAAGTACCTATAACCCCCAGTCCACAGGAAGGACTCCCTTCTAATTCCAAGCCAAAGAAAGAGACAAAGGGGAAACCCAAAGTCTCAGGAAAGAAGAAAGGTGCCACACCTGTTCAAAGGACAAGGACATCCCCGAGAGGACAGTCCAAGGTCACACGTGTGACCCCTCCACCAGCTGAAGCTCAATGGGAAGATCAACCAGAAAGTGGTGAATCAGCTATTGATGAAACAGAGCTGGAGGAAGCCCTTGCCTCTGTTGGAGATTTGGATCCTAAAGCCCATCCTTAGCTTCAGACTTTGCTTGCAGAAGGTAGACCCTCTAGGACAGACTTCAGCAGAGGTCAAAGAGAGTGTCCTACTCTTGAGGGACTTTGCCAACGGGCAGCTTCCCAGCTTGAATGGGAAGAGCCAGGAAAGCACAGGCTGTACTCGCAGGATGGCCTCCTTTACAATGAGCTTATTGAGTCTACACCCAGGGACTACAGAAGACTTGTAGAGCCTCAAATGGTGAGACCCCTGTTTCTACAGTTAGCCCATGAGATTCCTCTGGCTGGTCAATTACGTTTTAATAAGACCAAGGAGAGGATTTATCTGTATTTCTACTGGATCGAGATGGGGTCTGATGTAGATAAATTCTGTAGAAGCTGTCACACTTGTCAGACATCTGGCAAGAGTAGAGCCTAGAATGTGGCACCCTTGATGCCTCTCCCAGTGGTTGGAGTTCCTTTTGAGAGGCTAGGGATTGACATTGAGTGTCCCCTTGACCCTCCCACATCTTCAGGCAACCAATTTATATTGGTTGTGGTAGACCATGCTACCAGGTATCCTTAAGCCATACCTATGAGTACTTGTACTGCTCAGGCAGTGGCTAAGGCCCTCCTTGGTATTTTTACCAGGGTTGGTTTTCCTAAAGAGGTCATCTCAGACAGGTGGACCAATTGTATGTCCCACTAGAGGCAAACCATGTGGAAAATCTGTGGAGTGACCTACACGTTCTCAACAGCCTTCCACCCCCAAACCAATGGGTTGGTGGAGAGGTTTAACAGAACTATGAAGATCATGATTGGTGCTTTAGAGGAACCCCTTAAAAGAAAGTGGGACCTTCTACTGCATTACTTTTCTTTGCTTATAGAGAAGTCCCTCAGGAAGGGTTGGTTTATGCCTCTTTGAACTGCTTTATGGTCATCCGGTTAGAGGTCCATTGGCCCTAATCAAGGAAGCGTTGGAGAGTGCTCCTTCCCTCAAGCCAGTGAGAGTCACTGACTATGCACTAGATCTCCAAAGGAGAAGGGCACACATAATGACAGAAGCTTCTGATAATTTGAAAGCAGGTCAGTCTCAGGTTAAACATTGGCATGACCAGACGGCCAGGATGGTGGAGTTTACTCTAGACCAGATAGTTCTAGTTATGGTACCTACAAGGCAGAGGGACTTACAGGACAAATGGATTGAACCCTTCAAGGTTGTAGGCAAACCTGGAGATGTCAATTACTTAGTGGACTTGGGAAATCCCAAGGAGGCCCCTAGTGTCTTTCACACTAACCGCCTAAAGGCATGTGAATCCAGTCTAGAACTAGGAGCTTTGCTCTTTGCATCTGATCAAGACGAGGAGGAGGAGAGCGAGTCTCTACCTGATCTCCTCAGGGTACAGCTTTTAGATGGAAAAATAAGGAGTTAATCTCTCTTCTGATCTGACTCTGCAACAACAGAAAGAGTGCAAAGTTCTGTGGAATCAGTTTGTCTCTCTGTTTTCACTGACATCAAGCTTGACCCCTTAAGGCCACATTGATGTACTCACTGGCGACTGTCTCCCTGTCAAAAGCAGGGGTTACCGAATGTAAGAACCCAAATAAAGGAAGAGGTCATGAAGATGATTGATCTTTGGGTAATAGAGTCATCCACAAGACCATGGGCTAGTCCAGTTGTACTAGTGCCAAAGGAAGGATCCAAGGAGTTAAGATTCTGCGTGGACTATAGAGCTCTTAATGCAGTCATCACGACTGATGCCCATCCTTTACCTAGGACAGTTTAGCTGGTGGACAAACTTGGTTCAGCCAAGCTCCTCAGTACATTTGACTTAACCTCAGGCTATTGGCAAATAGCTCTGACAGACCATGACAAGGAGACAATTGCATGTTCTGCCCCAGGAGGCCTCTACCAGTTTAAGGTTATGCCTTCTGGACTCAAAAATGCCCCTGCTAAATTCCAAAGGATGGTGCATCATGTTCTGAATCGGATGGATGACTTCTTCATGGCATACTTGGATGACATTGCAGTGTGCAGTTCCACTTGGGAGGAGCATCTTGACCACCTTGGATATGCTTGCAGGCTCTTGTACAAGCCCATATGACCATAAAGGCAAGCAAATCTCAACTTAGTCAGAGTAAAGTGGCCTACATTGGTCATGATTTAGGAAGAGGTGAAATAAGGCAATTGCCTAGCGAAGTACAAGCTGTGCAAGACTGGGCCACCCCTACAAGAAGATCAGGTGGAATGACGAGTGCACCAAGGCATGTGAAGAATTTAAGAAAGCCATTTGCATGCTCCTGTCTTAAGAGCTTCTGACTACAACCAATCCTTTATTGTACAAACTGATGCTTCAACTACAGGAATGGTTGCAGTTTTGAGTCAGCTAGATGAGAAAGGCAGGGAACACCCTATCTGCTTCATCAGTAGGAAACTAAAGGACTGTGAGACAAGGTGGCAACTATTTAACGTGAGTGTTTTGCCATTGTCTGGTCTTTGAAGAAGTTTAGACCATACATGTATGGGTCTACTTTTGTAATTCAAACAGACCACCAACCCTTGAGATGGTTAATGCAGATGAAGGGGGAAAACCTAAATTGTTAAGATGGTCAACCAGCCTCCAGGGGTTTGATTTCACAATAAAACACAGGTCAGGGTGTATTCACCAAAACAAAATGCTGATAGCCTCTCCAGAAATTATGACCAACTAGATTAGGAGATTCATCCAGGACTGGATTAAATCCTCCTGTTCCTTAGTTTTGGGGGGACGAGTGTTAGGGAGAATTCTCAGAAATGTATTCATTTCATTTCTACCTTAGAGACCCCCAGCTCTTTTGCTGGACTTTAAGACTTTACATTTTCATCCTGGAGAGAGTGAGACCGTTTTCTCAATTTGTATGGCAGTACAAATTAATCTGCCATAAGGGCAGTCGCAACAAGCCGCTATGCAGACACAGCAGCATGTGAATACAGGACAAGTATTCACACCTAGAATAGGAGGTGTCACTGTGGTAGGAGGAAATCCTTTCACAGGGATGGGGATGAGCTTATATCCACAATAGGAGAGCTCACAGGGTGACTTGTTGTGTTCAGTACTATCAGTGACACCAGACTCTCAAGAGGAACCAATGGTCGGTGTGACGATAGGAGACACTGGAGCAACTTGTTTGTGTATACAGAGGAAAAATATCCAATATCGGGTATTGCCATAAATACACACCCTGATGCTACATACGCAGTAAAGATTTTAGTTTCCAAAGTATTTCCGAAGTGGGGTGTGCGTCAGGTAGTAAGATCCAATAATGGGTCGCATTTTGTCAATGAGTTATTCGAACAAATAGGATGTTTATTAAGTATAAAGTACATGTTCTATTCTGCGTATCACCCACAAGTGAACGGGAAATGTGAGAGACTCAACAGCCTCCTCAAAGAAAGGATGGCCAAAATTAAATTGACTTTGAAAAAGAGATGTATGTAGAGGGTTAACTAGTTCAGCAAGCAGTAGGATAGCGTGAGAAATGGATACCCAGATTTCTATGCATGATATATACGTGCAGGATTGTTCTTGTTATCTTTTTGTTCCTTATTTTTCACAGTCTTTATCTTCTTAGTACTTCTGCTGAAGAAAGAGTTCCTATGGTTCTCCCCACTGTGAAAATAAATAGAGACAGGCTCTTTGATTTGTGTAAGTATATTGGGAGACACAAAAGAGATGCAGAGGAAGATAGTGAAGGGATAAATACCTATCTTGATAATACAGCTCACCTAGGGAATAACATGTGGTACCAACGCATGACAAGATTGGGGGAAAAGTATCTAATGAGGGTTGCCATGTCTGCTCTCTCATCCACTATGCCATGAATACAGTAAGGGCTTTCATTGCAAAGGAGGTTCCAGAGCGCGATACGATGTGCCCCAACCATCTTGCAACATGTACTACACAAGGACAGTTACAAAGAAGTTTGGCAACCTTGTGATGGAAATTAACATGGTTGTTTGCATACCAGGATGACTACATCAAGACTCTACAAATGGAGAAGGAGCATGGATGGACATGCAAGATACTTGTGTATCCTGCCGTAGTCCAGGATGAAGTGATCATTGAAGAAATGAAGAGGATGAATTGGCCTGATGTGACAGAAGTAGTCAGATCTCTTGGATGTTGGGAACAAACTCAATTATGTATCTATGGACGAGTGAATTCCAAGAAGGGAGGGGAAGAAGGAATGATGTCCTGTGCAGCTCATCTGCTGAAAACAGACTACGTACAAGAGGTGTAGAAGGTGAATGGTGGATGCTTAAAGTTATGGGCCAAGCACTTCAAACTTTATGTTGCCCCAAGAATAAGCTGAATGATGCAGCTGCATGGTGTGGCTGTCTGGCCTGGAGTCAAGATTGAAGCAGCCAAGGTCATCTATCTATTCTGGAAATGAGAGAACATACGACAGATGAATCATCCCTTGTTAAGGTGCAAAGACGCGGCACCAATAGAGTTCGAACTTTGAGTCCTAGAACACGAAAGCTGGTACCTACACTCCTGTGTATTCTCAGAGGCAATGATACTTTGCAAAGCCAAGTTCAAAGTCATTCTTCATGGCAGAAGGCTTGGGTGATGAGAGTTGCTGGCCTATTTGCATGGGGAGGTAGTGTCATGCCCCATCTCCTTGCACCTGGTTTTGGGCTTAGATGCTGCTAAGTGAAGCGAATGTTCCAGTCATGGCAGAAGTGTGCCACCAATTGTAGTGGTCCATATAACAACAGACCATATATTTTGAAAACCAATGAGAAACTGTGTATCTAATGTTTCTGAAGATGACATGTTGTAGAGGTAGGCATATGTAGTCCACCTGACAGTGGGCAGCCAATCATGATCTTAGTTCCTATAGATGATATACTTAGATGTTCCCCTTAAGCCTGTCCTGATTACCAGTAGATTGTTCATTATTTGCCACGTCGTATGACATCACCTCTGATGTATTTCAGATATATAACCTTTGCTTTATGAAAAGATTGCTGAGAGACGTAGAGCGTATGTACGTTGATGTTCGTGGTAAGTCTCTGTTTTAGATAATGGTTAATAAAACAGTACTTTGCCATCTTCCTGAGTTGCTTCCGTTATTTAGACTCAGAGTTATTCTGTGTAAACCCATCCATTACATGCACGTTCCTGAAGAGACCTACGCTCACCTGAGTGTACCAGATAGCCCGAATGTGCCAGAAGGCTGGATTTCACATGTAGATGGATTTAGCCAGATGGCAGCATTACATGTTTAGCCTGATTGCGCCAGATAGCAGCATTCCACATTTAGCTAATAGTGCCAGGTAGCCTGACTGTGTCAGATAGCAGCATTGAACATTTAACCTGTTTGTGCCAGATAGACTGATTGTGCCAGATCTCTCATATCAAGATAACTATTAGTGAGCAATGTCTCACAACTAGGCAGACTATACTCTGTGCTAGTTAGTCCACATAAAATTGCAGATATGAGCCAGCGTCACAATTAGAGAGAATTTTGAAGATTAGCATTACATCATATCTAGACATAACTGTAATACTTGCTTGCATCATATCTAGACCGAATTGTGAAGACCTGCTTGCGTCACATCTAGAAAGAAGCGTAATACTAGCATGTGTCATTTACAGAGAGAATAGTGAAGATTAACTAGCATCATATCTAGACAGAACTGTTATACCAGCTTGCGTCATATCTAGAGAGAATTGTGGAGATTAGCTTGCGTTCTATGTAGATAGAGCTGTAATACTAGCGTGCATCAAACCAAGACAGAATCATGAATGTCAGCTAGCTTCACATCAAGACAGAACTGTGAATGCCATCTTGCCCCACACCTAAACAGAATTGTGAAGACTAGCATTCCGCCATATCTAGACAGAACTGTAATACTAGCCTGCTTCATACCCAGACAGAATTGTAAAGATCAGCCTCCGTCACATCTAGAGAGAATTGTAATAATAGCTTGTGTCACATTTAAACAGAATTGTGAAGACTAGCATTGTGTCACATCTAGACAGAATTGTGAAGATTAACATTACGTCACATCTAGACAGAATTGGGAAGATCAGCATTGAGTAACATCTAGACAGAATTGTGAAGATTAACACTGCGTCACATCTAGACAGAATTGTGAAGATTAACATTGCGTCACATCTAGACAGAATTTTGAAGATTAGCATTGCGTTACATCTAGACAGAATTGTAATAATAGTTTGTGTCACCTTTAAACAGAATTTTGAAGATTAGCATTGTGTCACATCTAGACAGAACTGGAAAGATTAGCATTGTGTTACATCTGGACAGAATTGTAATACTAGCTTCCATCATACCGAGACAGAATTGTGAAGATTAGCTCGAGTCACATTCAGACAGCATTTGTGAAAACTGGCGTTGCATCACACCTAGACAGAATTGTAAAGATCAGCATTCTGTCACATCTATACAGAATTGTAATACTAGCTCGCATCACATCTAGACAGAATTGTAAAGATCAGCATTCTGTCACATCTATACAGAATTGTAATACTAGCTCGCATCACATCTAGACAGAATTGTAAAGATCAGCATTCTGTCACATCTATACAGAATTGTAATACTAGCTCGCATCACATCTAGACAGAATTGTAAAGATCAGCATTCTGTCACATCTATACAGAATTGTAATACTAGCTCGCATCACATCTAGACAGAATTGCGAAGATTAGCATTGCATCACATTTAGACATACTTGTAATACTAGCTCGCATCACATCTAGACAGAATTGTAAAGATCAGCATTCGGTCACATCTATACAGAATTGTAATACTAGCTCGCATCACATCTAGACAGAATTGTAAAGATCAGCATTCTGTCACATCTATACAGAATTGTAATACTAGCTCGCATCACATCTAGACAGAATTGTAAAGATCAGCATTCTGTCACATCTATACAGAATTGTAATACTAGCTCGCATCACATCTAGACAGAATTGCGAAGATTAGCATTGCATCACATTTAGACATACTTGTAATACTAGCTCGCATCACATCTAGACAGAATTGTAAAGATCAGCATTCGGTCACATCTATACAGAATTGTAATACTAGCTCGCATCACATCTAGACAGAATTGCGAAGATTAGCATTGCATCACATTTAGACATACTTGTAATACTAGCTTACGTAACATCCAAATAGAATTGTAAAGATCAGCTTGTGTCACATCTAGATAGAATTGTGAATGTCAGCTCGCATCTCATCTAGCTAGAATTGCAAAGATTAGCATTGTGCCACATCTAGACAGGATTGTGAAGACTAGCATGCGTCGCATCTAAATAGCAATGTCACTAACCAACCCCACTAAACAATCTCTCCCCTCTACATACAACTCTCCCACTCTACACAAACACAACCACACCTCCAAAGCACTACAAACTGCATGCACTTCACTACATCGCAACAACAAAACATAACACACATATCCACGCACAATAACACATAATGGTTACCAACCGAAAAGCGCTCCCACGCTCAGCGAACAGTTTTAACCGAACTGAGGCTGCCAACAGCACATCAAAGCTCTCTTGTTCTTTTCCCACTCAACCTTACTAACCCATCCCACCCTCTTCCCTTCTCAGATCCGCCAGAGTGCCAGGGTATCACTACAGTGGTGATAGTGCACGGTATAAATATCCTTTAACATAACATAACATGTCTTCTATTATAGAAATGGTCATAGAGCCATAAAGGATGCCACCATCTACACATTTATTTTACCATATAAATTATCATAGAGCTAGCCCTGTCGCCATCATCTACGTATGTCTCCTACCATAGAAACTGTCATGATGCCTTCACTACCACCATAACCTACATATGTCTCCTAACACAGAAACCGTCATGGACCCCTCACTGCCACCATCATCTACATATGTCTTTTACCATATAAACTGTCATGGAGCCGGCATTGCTGTCATCCTCTACATATGTCATCTACTATATAAACTGTCATGAAGACAGCACTGTCTTCATCATCCATGTATGTTTTCTACTATATAAACTGTCACGGAGCCAGCATCTGCATATGTCTTCTACCATAGAAATCATCTTGCCACCAACATCTGCGTATGTCTTCTACCATATAAACCATCACTGCATGTGTGGTGATCCTCCACACATTTCTGGATGTTTGGGCAGCAACAGATTACAGCAGCTGTGTGGTGAAAGGAAGCTCATTAAGAACTGTCATGACCAGAATGACACAGTGACAGAATATAACCCAGGACCGTTGATCTGGATTGTGGAGACTTTCAAACCCAGTGCCTTTCATAACAATTGGGATGTGTCCTATGCTAGAAGAGATCAATGAGGTTAACTACCTCATTGACACAGAAAGGCCCTAAGGCAGAAGCACAGGGTCTTACATATCAGCTGTCTGAAGCCTCAGTACAGTAAGGACGGCTTGGGGATGGCTCTCGTGACTGACGACAAGACTGAGGTGGAGATAGAGCC
This sequence comes from Ambystoma mexicanum, assembly GCF_040938575.1. NCBI lineage: Eukaryota > Metazoa > Chordata > Amphibia > Caudata > Ambystomatidae > Ambystoma > Ambystoma mexicanum. The sequence continues at coordinate 1,515,511,322 of NC_090922.1, forward strand.
CTTCCTGGACTGGCTAAATCCAAAGTCCACAGATGGGTCTTTGTAGGGAATTCCAATTTCCCAGCCCTTAGCAATTGGCAGTTACAGGAATGAGGAAAGTTGCTCTGTCAGTACGCAAGTCGTTTCTTGCTGACTCCAGGAAACAATGATTGTTGCATCCATGACATTGACACTGCAGACAGTTAACCAGTAAAGAACAGCGTTCACTGGATGTCTGACAAGGTAAAGGACGCCATCAAGGAGGAGCTCTCTGAGATGTTGGACTTAGGGGTGATTGAGTCTTCCCACAACCCACTGGCATGTCCTGTGGTACTGCTACCTAAACGGTTTGGTAGTGGAAAAACTGAATTCTGCTTTTGTGTGGACTGCAGTGAGTTCATTTCTGTCACCAAGACAGATTCTCAGTCCATACCTAGGGCAGACAAACTTATTGACAAATTAGGTGCTGCCAAGTTCATGAGTACCCTTGACCTCACATCAAGGTACTGACAAAGCAAAACGGTGGATGGTCAGCATGTTCCACTCCAGAAGGGCACTACCAGCTCACTGGTATGCCCTTTGGGTCCAAAGGCGCCCATGACACATTTTAGAGGAGGGTGAAACAAGCCTTTCAGTGTTAGAGGTCTTCAGCATTTCAGGTCTAGATGATGTTATGGTCTGCAGCCTCACCTGGGACGACCATCTGTACAACCTGAAACAGGTGCTTCACACCATGTGGAAGGCTGGTTTGACTGTCAAGGATTCCATTGTCAGATAGCAAAGGGCAATGTTATGCACCTAGGACAACAAATGCGTGGTTGTATCCTATCCAGGCCAAACTCCAGTCGGTTAAGGATTGGGACATAATCACAACCCAGAGAGAGGTGACAGCCTTCTTGGGCTGCACTGGTTACTACCAGCCTGTTATCAAGAAGTATGGGGCACGTGCACTTCCACTCAATGATGCTACCTCTGAGGTGGCTTATGGCCATGAAGGGAGAAAATCCCAAGATTTAGTGTTGAGCCATATCCCTACAGGGATTGGGCATGGACATCCAACACAAACCTCACTTGCAGAACTCCAATGCTGATGGCCTCTCTAAATACTTTCACCTTGATGATAAGCCAGACCATTCGAAGGGTGAATCTCAACCTTTTGGCCAAGAGGTGTATTATGGATCCCCATCTCGCAAGGGTCGGGAAGACCTGGCCTTTGTCATTGTTATTAATAATAAAATGATGTGGGTAATTCATCTTTAAAGGGTGGTTTGCTAACCAGAACCCCTTTCATAAACTCCATGGCAAAAGCATACTATAAATCTGTGCTTGCTGCATCAGTCTCCTGATTTGATGTGCCTGCTCTCCAGTGGCAAAGAGTGGGTTCAAAGATCACTTATGCCCTGGATAACAGCTGCTGTGACAGCAGACATTTGCACGTCTTTCCCTCAACCATGATGTTATGCTGATCTAACAGCATCGGCTCATACAAGCCATGCCTAGATTGTGGTGTGGTGGCTGGTAGGTTGCATAGTTATTCAAATGCACACCTTATTTGTAGCATACTCATGTCAACCCTGTGAACCTTTCCAGCCATGGACAGACTGTTTGTATTGCAGTCAGACTGTTGTCCATTTTGAGCAGAACAGCAAAGAGCAGAAAAATACTAAGCCTCTCTTTGATCATTTGTGAGGCCAGGTAACACTTCTCTCCAGCGGAAAAGCCCTCAGCAGGAGCTGTCCTGGTAAACAGGCTTCACAGGGCACACACTAAGCAACAGGGCTGGTCTAATACCAGGATGCTGCATATCAAAAATCCTTTGAAGGGCTAGAGAAGGGGTGGGCATAGATAGACCTACTGAGCAGAACCAAGAAGAAGGATTGTTCAATGTAAGTTTCACTTTGGCCTTTCCTTCCTTCCTGTCCCCGACACATCCTGCAAAGCAAAGAACTTTGGGTATCATGAAATAATGCACAAGTCACTTGTCATCTTAACAAAAATTAGACCCCTTAAAGCAGGGCTGCTTTTAAAGAAATCCCCAGGACCTTGTTGCCTTTATCAGGAGGGGGTTTCCACCTCTTTCTTTGATTAATTCCTGGGCTACAAGAAGAATTAATTTAAAACCTCTTTTAGGATTGTTAATCTTTCTTAAGTAATTAGCTGTTGAGGTGAAGAAGGAGGGCTCTAAGGCTCTGCTTTCTATCCATCCCAAGGGCATATTGGGGGTGTTCTGATGCTGGAGCAAAACATGCTTTTCTACCAGCTGCACTGGTACCCAGGACCTCACCGCAGGTGAAGGAACCTTTTGGGTTTTAGCCCCTTGTTGGGAGAATGAAAACATAGAATCATCAGTCCCTGTGCCCCTGGATTTATAGCATGTCGACACACATCGAACCATTGTTGACCACATTCGAACAAACAGGACATATGTAGTCGCCTTGGATACTTCTTTGAACCTCTCCAAACCAATACAGTTGATCATTAAATCAATTACACACTGCACCAGGCCAGCTGGGTGTGCTGATTGCCCTGGCCCAAATAATAAGATTTCCACAGCGGAATTCTTCAAAACTGCCATGTTGCAAACACTGCCTTGAGCCATCCACCTTTTAATTGCTGATCCAAGCTTGAATGCCAAATTAACCCTTGCATCCCCTTCATCCCGCATCCTTTAAATACCAGATTGAATTGCAGCGAGCTTCGGTTCTAACAGGAATCGACGCCTGCTCCTCACCTGAACCTTTGCAATTTGTTGCATCTGAATCTGGTTCGACCCACTAGCACAGTGATAAGAAGCCTGGTTTGATGCTGTCGAACCGGCAATAATTGGAAAAGGTATTGCTGGAAGGCCCTAGCCCCCCTGGTCTATTTGTTTGAACACTAGGTCCTCTTTAAGCCCCCATAGTCCACCTTTGTTTCCCAAAGACATATCCTTTTTACCATCATTACCATCATTAAAGTGATGTATTGCCTGTTCCTCTCTGCTCAGTATCCAGAGTTCTTACACCATTATGGTTTGCATCTTTCTGTCTTCCTTTACATGGGTGGGTTTTTATAGTGTTTGCAAGCACAGGTTTTATTGCATAATGCTATGCTTAATTAAAGTATATATTTGTATGTATTTATACAGGGCACAGCCTTGCCTCGGCCCATGTTACCAGAAACGGTGAGGAAGTATATATATTGACAAGGCTGAGTAAGTAGTGTAGCCATCACTCGCCCTAGTACCCATGCAGGGCAGTAGTCAATATGTCACTGTTCCCTGTGCTTCTTCTCGGTCAGGTCAACCACCTTTCCTCCAGCAGGAACATTCTCTCAGCTAGGCCAGTCCCAGTGAGACTCAGCAGGGTCTAATTGAAAAACCAGACCAGGCTGAAGGATGAAACCTAACGGATGTCTGAGGCCAGCCTGACACTTGGGATCTTTGGGGCACCACAGTTCCCACTTTTTTAGGAGGAAGGTTGGCACATGCTGTTGCTCTCCCCATTCAATTCCATGCACCCCAGATAAAGGGGTACCTGGGCTAGGGGCTACAAATCACTACTTGACCTCTGGAAATTTCCAATCCCCCTTATTTCCTCAAAAAGCATGTAGGCTCTTGAGTGGTTCGGCTTTCTTGACATGAGGGAGTCCCCTCTCTTGCAGAGCCCATGGGGGATGTGGACTTTCAATCCTTCCACAGCACTCACATCACATTCCATAGTAGAAAACATGCCTTACAATGTTTCTCTAGTTACTGCACACACTTTTATTTTAGAAGACTACGCTGTAGGTGTGGTCTGTATCAAATCGCTCCCTGCTGCGACCATTGCGACCAAATCACGTCTGAACGGCGCGGGTATCATGATGACTACTGCCGAAGCTGATTACTCAGGCGACACATTTCTACAAACCAGCAGTGATTCCAATCATAAAGGTGAAGGAAGCAGAGCCGAGAGATGCAGCTGTGCCAGCTTTTGTGGCAATGTGTGCTGAGAGAAGGCTGTGCCCTTAGACGGGGTGTGAATGTGAGCCGTAATAATCCAAACAGCAATAATACAACTGTTCCAAAATAAGAGAATGTCCACTCAAGACTCTGTAAAAAGAGTATACTTTCAATACATAAATCATGCGGCTATTAAACACCCCATATAAACCCACCCCTGTAAAAGAAGAAAGAAAATGCAGAACAACTGTGTGTTGTCACTCTGGATACCTCAGCAGGGAGGAAAAAGCAATCATTGCAATAATGCCCCTCCAAGGATATGTTTCTTGAGGAAAAAGGTGCACAGGGGCCTTAATCCCTTCCCAGGGCTGTAAGAATGGACCTAGGGGTAGGAGCTCTTAATAGTACCTGATTCCAGTTTTGACGCGGTTTGATGGGGTAGAATCAGGCTTCAATATAATGAAAATGTGGGCCTAACTTAGTGTGAGCCTGGCGAGTCGCACCAATGGCAGGTAGAGGGTCAGCGTTAAGTCAGTTTGAGCGTTGTTCGGTGCAGTTCAAATGCGTAGGCAAGTGATACAAGTCAATGTATTACTTGGAGTTGTTCGGGTCAATGAGTGACGACGATCCAGCAGTTTGAGTCAAGCTGTGATGCAAAGTTCTGATAGTTCGATGCTTGGTTTGATGTGCTTGTTTGGCATCATCTGAACAGTGTTCTCGTGCTCAAGCTGGAGAGGTAACAAGGCTCTGCTGAAGTGAAGCAGTGTTGAGCTGTTTAAATGATGCAGCAAACAGCAGTTCCAAGTTCGGAGGTGAGAGGTGAAGGCAGCACCGCAGGTCATGGATGTTTGAAAGCAGCAAACATGGTTCAAATGCAGTTTGAGGTGGGTCGAGCGAAGAAAAACAGGTGGCCCGGATGATTTGTCCCTATGGAGCTGTGAGTCCAACTGTAACAAGCTCTAGGGCAAGGTGAGCCCTTTTCAGGCACTGCTCTCCCAGTTTAGTGAGGCATTCTAGCAACGTGGCAGGCTTTGGTCCTCAGCACACTCACTCTCAATGAGCCCTGAGAATGGGTAGGGAGTAGAGCTTTCCTCTACCTTGGAACACCTGTCTTAATTTTGTGGGCATGGGCTTTGGAATGGACTGCTCTCCCAACAGGGTCTAGATGAATTCTTCCTGATGTCCTAGACAGCACCAAAGTGATTCAAAGAAGGAATGGGAGAACCCCTTATTCATAGTTCAAAGACCTCCGGGAATTGGATGAAAGCAAGCCAGCTTTTACGCCTCCAGTCTCCATCCTTGAGACAAGTCATCCTTGTCTCCCTGTTTGCTGTGCTGTTACTTGTCCATTAGGTCTGTGATTGTTTCGGAAGCGGCAGAGAGCTTTTGCCAGAGGGTCAGTGGCTTGAAAAATGCACCTGTGCGCTACTATGATCATTCCTCTAGTCTTGGTGAAGAGGTGGAGGTGAGCATGAGACGAGTGATCCGACTGCTGGTGAGAGAAGACATGTCACAGTCCGAGCTTCCTGCTGGTACAGTTTGCCATGTCCTGGCTAGGGTATCATCCTGAGGTTGTGGTAAGTGTGTGAGTAGCCGACCTGCCGGTTTTGAAGGCCACGCTGAAGACACATTTCTTTTTCATCCTCAGGGTAGATGTTAACCCTGATTTATGGCCAAATAGTAGCATGTAACACGTAACTGCAAACCTGGAGACAGGTGCTGTGCCAGTTGGTTTAAGGCTCTATAACAGGCGCAGACCTCCCTCGGGTCTTACGGGGGCTACCCTGTGTCACGGGGTGTGTGGCTAGGTGCATAGTTGCAGTTTCAGTTGAACTCATGCAAATCGAGTTAACTCGGGATGGTGGAGTGGCTGCAGAGAGGTTGCAGTCTTAGTAGTCTGTGCAGGGAGCACTGACTAGCGCGGCTGGTACACTGCTGACTGGTACACTGCTGACTGGTACACTGCTGACTGGTACACTGCTGGCGAGTGGAAGATTGCCTGGTCTTGAGCGGCAACTGTGCATTTTCCCACTTAGACTGAGACCCTCTCTTGGGAGACTGCTGGGACTTTGGTACCCGCTGCGAAGCAAAAGCGCTGTGCAGACACCACGTCCTGCTACTAAGCCCCTAGAATCGTCCCGAGCAACAATGCTGAGTGCAGAGAAGGGGAACATTTTGGCATTTTTTCTAGCAAAGCCACACATGCTCAGCACACACCTATACTCAGGAGTCTCAACCCAACGACTTGGGTCCGAGCCCATTGAATTTTACAGATACGACCAATAACTGTATAAATATGGATTGTGATATTTCTGTCTCGGTTCTAACACAAGTGGTGCAGGAGGCAAACATTTCCATCTTTGAAGTAGGGATTGGGATAAGAAAAGGATTCTGTGTTGAAAAGTATAACAAGTGTGTTAAAAAGGTACTCACTTTTGAAAGAGATGGTTGGTAACTGTGCCTCTGAAGTATGAGCAGTTATACAAGTTCTTGCTGTCCTTTGAATGTGTTTTGCCATTCTTAAAAGTGCATCTAACATTATTTTGCTCACCTGTGAACTGGGTCCCCCTCTTCCCAAAAGTAATGTTGTTGGCTTCACCTAACTATTCCTTTCAGAGAATAAGTGTATACTTTTTCCAACTTGGTCTTGCATCCCCTGACCTGCTGTAAAGCCTGTCTAGAATAAGTATGCCTTGGGTCTTTCTTACATTGAATAGCTGTGTGCCATTTTTAATACGTGTACTGTGGCTTTAGCTGAACTTGCTCTGCTGTGTGCAATCCTAAAAATAGTCCAAAGAATTGTTGCTTACTTTAGGCTGTGTACCACTGATCTGAAACGTGACTGTAATAGTTTATTACAACATTACGTCTTAATCCCCTGGTATTACTTAGAGTTATCCTGAATGCAGTTTTAGGTTTACACTGGTCCATTAATTTGTGTTGCACTGGTCAGAAAGGTATCCTGATAACAAGGTTGTTTTACTAAGTGATTCCTTAACTGAGTGTCACTGCATACCTGCCAGGGTCTACTACCCTTGAATCACTATCTGTACTCAAAATGTATATATAACCTGGTTTTATTCCCCAAGAAAAACTGATTTCATTCTGAATGTGTTACATGTTTGACTCACAATGAACTTCTGATTGCTAGTCTTGATAAGGTTATATTTTGGGTTGTAACCCTCAAGTATTATGTTTTTTTTATTTTATTTTTTTATAATTGTGTTTGTATATAATGTGATAGTACTTATTGACCGAAGATTTACCTTGGTCTACTTGTATTTAAATAAACCCTTTATTTTTACAATACATAGTTTTTCATTGTTTTCTTGCGCCATATGTATGCTATGTCCTTGTACCAAGCTACAGCCCACTCTCCCTCCTAAGATAAGCCTGGCTGCTTGGCCCATGCTACCCACATTCTCAGTTAGTACAGTTGTACACTAAGAGTGGTGCTTACATACTGCCTCAGATGTATGGGTTTTTGAATCCCTTAGTAAACCCAAAGGTATTTTCCCTTCTGTAACTGACACACTACCAGAACCTGCATGAATGATTGGCAGGGAAGGAAGCGGCTCAGCTCCTCTACCCATAGTTCATATCCATTCAAAGTCATTGTCGCTGACAGCTGTTTAATTCTCTTCAATCAATTACTTCATTCATATTTAAATAGGGGACAAGCCAGAATTCCTTAAAGGGTGAGCAGTCGCAATGTGGCCTGCACATCAGGGTGTGTGTCATTTCTAAAATATACTCACAATTTATATTTGTAACACTCACACCATCTCTGATTCCGATTAGAAGCAATAGTGACAAGACTTAAGGTCGGCAGATGCCCCAGATCTGGACTTTCAGTTCTCCATTAATTGTATTGTGGGAGTTGAAGTCTTGGGTCACTTCGATTGAATACACTTGACTGCGAAAAAATTACAGGGCAAAAAATAAAACACAATGTCACAGACCCCAGGAGAGACCCCCGGTGACATGGAGTCATTCACTGAAAAATTCTAGGACAGCTATCTGGCAAATTCCATCTTTTTTAACATAACGATTTCATAATGTTGATCTTTTCAAGAAATAATATCATGCCTTTAATATGTTTTAAATACATTTAAAATGTTACCTTCAGAAAAGCTCTGGACGGAGATGTGCACTGTACTGGGGTTTACGCAAGCAGCGTATGTCTTGCGACGACTAACACCTTTAGCAGAGGAGAGGAGGTTGGTCACCAAGGTCCAGAGGTTGGCAGGTGGCATTAGCATTTTTTTGTGGGACTTGACGCTATGTCGTTGTTGTTGAGAAAACGTCCAAATGCCGACTTCCACCTGAAGAGGAACAGTGCAAGAGTAAAGGGGGCTACTGCCTGTTGGTGTTGAGGCAACATATGCAGTATCGCATGGTAGCCCAACATGGAAAAGTTTGTCCAGTTGTGTTCATCAGATATGGAATATTGTGTACAGTTCTCAAGGCCATGTATGGCCTATCCTCTCACCCTGGTTGTTCAACCTCTACTTGGCCTCCTTGGCCCACATGATCTCTACCTTCTCTAATGTTCCCTGCATTCCTCTTTCACTCTGCCCTCCCTACTTGGGCCCTCTTCCTTTGCCTTCCTGCGAGGCAACCAACCTTGGTGTTAGCATCGACTCCACTCTCTCTTTCTCTCCACACATCTTTGACAGGACGAAGAAGTCCCACGAACAGCTGCACCTCCTCAAAGGGACTCTTCCCTTTCTCACTTTCCCCCAGAAGCTGACTGTTTGCAGAGCTCTGATTCTCTCTAGGAAGGACTACTGCAGCAGCCTCTTTTTAAACCTGCCTTCCTCTACTCTCCGCCCTCTGCAACTAATTAAGAACAGGACTGCAAGACTTATCCTTGGCCTCAAGCGCAGGAATGGTATCTCTCCAGCCCTGAAATCTCTCCCCTGTCTCCGAGTTGCTGCAAGGATCAAGTTCAAGACATTTGCATTGTCCACATGGCTTTCTGGGGCCAGGGCTTGCACTACATCCAACCCTCTCTTCCAAAATACCTTCCTTCTCGAGACTGATGCTCAGCCACCTCCAACTCTCTAAGAGTTAGATGCTTCTCTAGGCAGAGAGTGGGGGGTAGATCTGTCTCCTCTGCAGGTGCCTCACTCTGTAATGGCCTTCCTGCCCTTCTCAAAATTGAGCCGGAGCACCTAAGGTTCTGGAAGCAGCTCAAAACATGTCTCTTCTCCTCTGCTTTCTCTCTCTCGCTTCCCCGCTGAACCTACCTGAATTGCCTGTCTGCTGTACCGACTGGTTGTTTGGCTAGCCTCAGGGTTTCACTTGGTACCAGGCTCTTTCTTGATTAGTCAGACTTGCACTGTCTCTGGGCCTACCACACAGTTAGGGGTTGTAACTGTAATCCTACAGTTCCTTGTTCTCCTTGCAGTACCATGAGCTGCACTGCCCTGGCTGCACTTACTTAGAGCATTGCTGCCCTGTTTTACTCTCCCTTGCACTTTGCCTCTCCCCTTTCCCCTTGCACTCCTCGTTCTCACACTTGCACTTGCACGATCTGAATGACACAAGGCCTATTAAGATCGTTTGTCTTGTCATCCCTCTGTCTTCCCTCCCTTGTCTTGTCGTGCCTTGACAAACTTGTGTACAGGGGCCTTATAAATGACTTATCATATCGAGATGCATGGGGAGTACTGCTGGTCACATCTAGCATACTCTGCCTAGTTCTACAGACGACATTTGGAATCATGAGTCAAGTCCTAAGTTTTGGCTAGTTATAGAATCCTCATTTCCAGAAGGTGGGAGACACACCAGAGACGGTCCTGGGAAAAACAAGGAATCACGGAAACCACTTGTCAGGAAAAACTCATGAACACCGGGGGAAAAGGAGAGGCAGGTGTGTTAATGGGGCATGAGCGATGAACTGAAATCCATAAAAACACAAGACGAGAGACTCCGCATTTCAGTAACTTCTAGAAATACTAACTGTACCCTGAGAGTGACGAGGCTCGGGTATAAAATAGAACATTAGGGGTAGCGAGCGCCTCCCACAAACTCTGTCCCAAAAGAAGTACAACAGGCAAAGAGAGGGCAAATCTGGAGACTGGTATTTCTGTAGGTGAATATTTTTCTCTAGACAGTGTAGTTCTGTGTGTCAGTCGCCCGCATGGAACGGGCAAAGCGGATAGAAGCAGTTTTGTTCATTTGGAGCCAATATGGTTCTATGCTTAAAATGCTGGAATGGGCTCGAGAAACAGAGATATCCCAGTGATTTCTGCGATCAGAGGGTTGCATGAAATCAGCGTGATGGCTCAGACCGCCCTTCTTTCTATGGAGACCGCCTGTATCTGTGCACCAGAGGTTTTCTTGAAATGGGTAGAGTGAGTCAGCCCACATTCTTTATCCTGACAGCATGTATTTCCTGCAATCAAAGATGTGCATGAAATGGGCAGAGTGGGTACCGCCAGCCCTATGTATCTGAGGACACAAAAGTTATATCAAAGGTTTGCATGAAATGGGTAGAGTGGGTAGCGCCAGTCTCATATATCTGGAGAAAAAGTACTAAGGTGTGACAAAGGTTTGCATGAAATGGGTAGAGTGGGTAGCGCCAGCACTATGTATCTGAAGAAAAAATATAAAGGTGTGGCAAAGGTTTGAGTGAAATGGGTAGAGTGGGTAGCGCCAGTCTTATATATCTGGAGAAAAAGTACTAAGTTGTGCCAAAGGTGTGCATGACATGGGTAGAGTGGGTAGTGACAGCCCTATGTATCTGGAGCCAATGTAGTAAGGTGTGGCAAAGGTTTGCATGACATGGGTAGAGTGGGTAGCATTAGTCTTATATATCTGGAAACAAAATTACTAGGGTGTTGCAATGGTTTGAATGAAATGGGCAGACTGGGTAGTGCCAACCCTATGTATCTGAGGACAATGGACTAAGTTATGTCAAAGGTTTGCATGAAATCGGTAGAGTGGTTAACGCCAATCCTATGTATCTGGAGAAAAAGTACTAAGGTGTGGCAAAAGTTAGCATGAAATGGGTAGTGTGGGTAGCACTAGCCCTATGTATCTGGATACAAAGTACTTAGGTGTGGCAAAGGTTTGCATGAAATGGGCAGGCTGGATAGCCCTAGGGTGGTTTATCTGGAGACCATGAATTTATCGATGCCAAAGGTTTGCATGAAATTGGCAGAGGCGATAAAGCTGGACCTGCCTTATATGGGAGCATCTAGTTCAGTAGATAAGTGGTTTGCATGAAGCGGGAGGCAGGGATTGGACAAGCTTCTTTTTTCTGGAGACCATGTTGGTCTCTAGGTCAAAGGATTATAGTAAATGAGCAAAGTGGGAAGGTTTAGCATGCATGATACAGAGACAATGCATGTCTGCATGTTAGTTCTACATGCCAGATGTTTCCATGAACTGGGCAGAGTGGATCGGCTAAGCTCCTTTATTTCGAGACTGCCTAGTTCTGCGTTTCCATGAACTGGGCAGAGCAGAGAAATCAAATATTCATTATCCAGAGACTATGCACTTCTGCTGGTCACAGATTTTCAGGAATTGGGCAGAGTGGACGGATCTAGCATTTTATATCCAGAGACCATGTCATTCTGCATGTTAGTTCTCCATCTCAGAGCTGGATTAACCCAGCTCCGTTAGTGACAGACAATGAAGTTCTGTTTTGGCATGAAATGGGGAAGAGTGGACAGGTCAAGCATTATTCAACCAGAGACCATTTAGTTCTGCACATTAGTCTTCCATGTCTCAGTGGACGGATCAATTATTCATTATCCAGAGACTATGCAGGTCTGTTTTGCATAGGTTTGCATGAAAAGGGCAGAGTGGAAGCGTGGACATGGCTCTGAGTTCTTTCTATGGATGCCACGCAGGTTTACATGCCAGGGGTTTGTAGACATGCAGGGCCACATGTCAGAGGTTTGCAATCAATGGGAAGTGTGGATATAGGTTTGAATACTTTTCTTGGAGGCCACACAGGGCTACATGTCAGGGGTATGTAGACATGCAGGGCTACATGATGTCAGAGGTTTGCATGCAATAGGCAGAGTGGATATGGCCCTGAGTACTTTCTCTGGGGACCCCTTAGGTTTACATGCCAGTGGTCTGTAGACATGAAAGGCCACATGTCCGAGGGTTGCCTGCAATGAGCAGAGTGGACAATGGGTCTAAGTACTTTCTCTGGAGACCCCACATGTTTAGATGTCAAGGGTTTGTAGACATACAGCGCTACATGTCAGACGTTTGCATGCAGAGGGCAGAGTGGTTATGGCTCTGAATACTTTCTTTGGAGGTCACAGATGGCTACATGTCAGGGGTTTTTAGACATGCAGGGCTACATGCAAGAGGTTTGCATGCAAGGGACAGAGTGAATATGGTTCTGAGTACTTTCTCTGGAGCTACATGTCAGGGTTTTGTAAACATACATGACTACATGTCAGAGGTGTGCATGCAATGGGCAGAGTGGATATGGCTCTGAGTACTTTCTCTGGAGACCACACAGGATTACATGTCAGGGGATTTTAGACATGCAGGGCCACGTGTCAGAGGTGTGCATGAACTGGGTAGAATGGATTTGGCTCTGAGTACTTTCTCTGGAGACCATGCAGGTTTACATGCCAGGGGGTTGTAGACATGCAGGGCTACATGCCTGAGGTTTTTAGGCATGCAGGGTTACATGTCAAAGGTTTGCATGCAATGGGCAGAGTGGATATAGCTTCGAATACTTTCTTTGGAGGCCACACAGGGCTACATGTTAGGGTTTTTTTAGACATACAGCGCTACATGTCAGACGTTTGCATGCAATGGGCAGAGTGGCTATGGCTCTGAACACTTTCTTTGGAGGCCACAGATGGCTACATGTTAGGGTTTTTTAGACATCCAGGGCTACATGGCAGAGGTGTGAATGCAATGGGAAGAGTGGATATGGCTCTGAGTACTGTCTCTGGACACCACACAGGTTTACATTTCAGGGGTTTGTAGACATGCTGGGCTACGTGTCAGAGGTTTGCATGCAATGGGCTGAGTGGATAGGGCTCAGACTACTTCCTTAGCAGACATGCAGGACTACATGTCCGAGGGTTACCTGCACTGGGCAGAGTGTACATGGCTCTAAATACTTTCTCTGGAGACCACACATGTTTAGATGTCAAAGGTTTGTAGACATACAGCGCTACATGTCAGAGGTTTGCATGCTATGGGCAGAGTGGCTATTGCTCTGAATACTTTCCTTGGAGGCCACAGCTGGCTACATGTTAGGGGGTGTTAGACATGCAGGGCTACATGGAAGATGTTTGCATGCAAGGGACTGCGTGGGTATAGTTCTGAGTACTTTCACTCTGGAGTTACATGTCAGGGGTTTGTAAACATACATGACTACATGTCAGAGGTGTGTATGCACTGGGCAAAGTAGATATGGCTCTGAGTACTGTCTCTGGAGACCAGGCAGGTCTGCATGCCAGGGTTTTGTAGACATGCCTGGCCATTTGTCAGAAGTTGTTTCTGCAATGGGCAGAGTGGAAATGGCTCTAAGTACGTTCTCTGGAGATCACACAGGTTTACATGCCAGGGGATTTTATGCATTCAGGGCCACATGACAGAGATTTGCATGAAATGGGTAGAGTGTATTTGGCTCTGAATACTTTCATTGGATACTACCGATGGCTACATGTCAGGGGTTGGTAGACATGCAGGGCAACATGCAAGAGGTTTGAATGCAAGGGACAGAGTGGATATGGTTCTGAGTACTTTCTCTGGAGCTACATGTCAGGAGTTTGTAAACATACATGACTACATTTCAGAGGTTCTTATGCACTGGGCAAAGTAGATATGGCTCTGAGTACTTTCTCTGGAGACCACACAGGTTTACATGCCAGGGATTTGTAGACATGCAGGGCCACATGTCAGAGGTTTGCGTGCAATGGCCAGAGTGGAAATGGCTCTAAGTACTTTCTCTGGAGACCACACAGGTCTACATCTCAAAGGTTTGCATGCAATGGGCAGAGTGGATATGGCCCTGAATACTTTCTTTGGAGGCCACAGATAGCTACATGTCAAGGGTTTGTAGAAATGCAGGGCTACATGTCAGAAGTTTGCAGGCAAGGGACAGAGTGGATTTGGTTCTGAGTACTTTCTCTCCAGTTACATGTCAGGGGTTTGTAAACATACATGAATACATGTCAGAGGTGTACATGCAATGGGCAGAGTGGATATGGCTATGCATACTTTCTCTGCACACCACACAGGTTTACATGCCAGGGATTTGTAGACATGCAGGGCAACATGTCAGAGGTTTTCCTGCAATGGGCAGAATGGAAATGGCTCTAGGTACTTTCTCTGGAGACCACACAGGGCTACATCTCAAAGGTTTGCATGTAATGGGCAGAGTGGATATGGCCCTGAATACTTTCTTTGGAGGCCACAGATGGCTACATCTCAAAGGTTTGTAGACATGCAGGGCTACATGTCAGAAGTTTGCATGCAAGAGACACAGTGGATTTAGTTCTGAGTACGTTCTCTGAAGTTACATGTTTGGGGTTTTTAGACATGCAGGGTTATAAGCAAGAGGTTTGCATGCAATGGGCAAAGGGGATATGGTTCTGAGTACTTTCTCTGGAGACCACACAGGCTTACATGCCAGGGATTTGTAGACATGCAGGGCCACATGTCAGAGGTTATCCTGCAATGGGGAGAATGGAAATGGCTCTGAGTACTTTCTCTGGAGACCACACAGGGCTACATGTCAGAGGTTTTTAGGCATGCAAGGCTACATGGCCGAGGAGTGAATGCAATGGGCAGAGTGGATATGGCTCTGAGTACTGTCTCTCGACACCACACAGGTTTACATTTCAGGGGTTTGTAGACATGCAGGGCTACGTGTCAGAGTTTTGCATGCAATGGGCTGAGTGGATATGGCTCTGACTACTCTCTTTGCAGACATGCAGGACTACATGTCCGAGGGTTGCGTGCACTGGGCAGAGTGGACATGGCTCTAAGTACTTTCTCTGGAGACCTCACATGTTTTGATGTTAGGGGTTTGTAGACATACAGCGCTACGTGTCAGAAGTTTGCATGCAATGGGCAGAGTGGCTATGGCTCTGAATAGTTTCTTTGGGGGCCACAGATGGCTACATGAAAGGGGTTTTTAGACATGCAGGGCTACAAGCAAGAGGTTTGCATGCAAGGGACAGAGTGGATATGGTTCTGAGTACTTTCTCTGGAGACCACACAGGCTTACATGTCAGAGGCTTTTAGGCATGCAGGGCTACATAGCAGAGGTGTGAATGCAATGGGAAGAGCGGATATGGTTCGGAGTACTGTCTCTGGAGACCACACAGGTGTACATGTCAGGGATTTGTAGACATGCAGGGCTACGTGTCAGAGGTTTGCATGCAATGGGCTGAGTGGATATGGCTCAGACTACTTTCTTTGCAGACATGCAGGACTACATGTCCGAGGGTTTCCTGCACTGGGCAGAGTGGGCATGGCTCTAAGTACTTTCTCTGGAGACCACACATGTTTAGATGTCAAGGGTTTGTAGATATACAGCGCTACATGTCATAGGTTTGCATGCAATGGGCAGAGTGGCTATTGCTCTGAATACTTTCTTTGGAGGCCACAGATGGCTACATGTCAGGGGTTTTTAGACATGCAGGGCTACATGGAACATGTTTGCATTCAAGGGACAGAGTGGGTTTAGTTCTGAGTACTTTCACTCTGGAGTTACATATCAGGGATTTGTAAACATACATGACTGCATTTCATAGGTTTGCATGCAATGGGCAGAGTGGCTATTGCTCTGAGTACTTTCTTTGGAGGCCACAGATGGCTACATGTCAGGTGTTTGTAGACATGCAGGGCTACATGCAAGAGGTTTACATGCAAGGGACGGAGTGGATATGGTCTGAGTACTTTCTCTGGAGCTCCATGTCAGGGGTTTGTAAACATACATGACTACATGTCAGAGGTGTGTATGCACTGGGCAAAGTAGATATGGCTCTGAGTACTGTCTCTGGAGACCACGCAGGTTTGCATGCCAGGGATTTGTAGACATGAAGGGCCACATGTCAGAATTTTGCCTGCAATGGGCAGAGTCGAAATGGCTCTAAGTACTTTCTCTGGAGATCACACAGGTTTACATGCCAGGGGATTTTCGACATTCAGGGCCACATGACAGAGATTTGCATGAAATGGGTAGAGTGTATTTGGCTCTGAATACTTTCATTGGATGCTACCGATGGCTACATGTCAGGGGTTGGTAGACATGCAGGGCAACATGCAAGATGTTTGAATGCAAGGTACAGAGTGGATATGGTTCTGAGTACTTTCTCTGGAGCTACATGTCAGGGGTTTGTAAACATACATAACTACATTTCAGAGGTTTTTATGCACTGGGCAAAGTAGATATGGCTCTGAGTACTTTCTCTGGAGACCACACAGGTTTACATGCCAGGGATTTGTAGACATGCAGGGCCACATGTCAGAGGTTTGCGTGCAATGGCCAGAGTGGAAATGGCTCTAAGTACTTTCTCTGGAGACCACACAGGTCTACATCCCAAAGGTTTGCATGCAATGGGCAGAGTGGATATGGCCCTGAATACTTTCTTTGGAGGCCACAGATGGCTACATGTCAAGGGTTTGTAGAAATGCAGGTCTACATGTTTGAGGTTTGTAGGCAAGGGACAGAGTGGATTTGGTTCTGAGTACTGTCTCTCCAGTCACATGTCAGGGGTTTGTAAACATACATGAATAGATGTCAGAGGTGTACATGCAATGGGCAGAGTGGATATGGCTATGCATACTTTCTCTGCACACCACACAGGTTTACATGACAGGGATTTGTAGACGTGCAGGGCAACATATCAGAGGTGTTCCTGCAATTGGCAGAATGGAAATGGCTCTAAGTACTTTCTCTGGATACCACACAGGGCTACATCTCAAAGGTTTGCATGTAATGGGGAGAGTGGATATGGCCCTGAATACTTTCTTTGGAGGCCACAGATGGCTACATGTCAAAGGTTTGTAGACATGCAGGGATCCATGTCAGAAGTTTGCATGCAAGAGACACAGTGGATTTAGTTCTGAGTACTTTCTCTGAAGTTACATGTTTGGGGTTTTTAGACATGCAGGGTTACAAGCAAGAGGTTTGCATGCAATGGACAAAGCGGATATGGTTCTGAGTACTTTCTCTGGAGACCACACAGGTTTACATGCCAGGGATTTGTAGACATGCAGGGCCACATGTCAGAGGTTATCCTGCAATGGGGAGAATGGAAATGGCTCTGAGTACTTTCTCTGGAGACCACACAGGGCTACATGTCAGAGGTTTTTAGGCATGCAAGGCTACATGGCCGAGGAGTGAATGCAATGGGCAGAGTGGATATGGCTCTGAGTACTGTCTCTCGAAACCACACAGGTTTACATTTCAGGGGTTTGTAGACATGCAGGGCTACGTGTCAGAGGTTTGCATGCAATGGGCTGAGTGGATATGGCTCTGACTACTTTCTTTGCAGACATGCAGGATTACATGTCCGAGGGTTGCGTGCACTGGGCAGAGTGGACATGGCTCTAAGTACTTTCTCTGGAGACCTCACATGTTTTGATGTCAGGGGTTTGTAGACATACAGCGCTACGTGTCAGAAGTTTGCATGCAATGGGCAGAGTGGCTATGGCTCTGAATAGTTTCTTTGGGGGCCACAGATGGCTACATGTAAGGTGTTTTTAGACATGCAGGGCTACAAGCAAGAGGTTTGCACGCAAGGGACAGAGTGGATATGGTTCTGAGTACTTTCTCTGGAGACCACACAGACTTACATGTCCGAGGCTTTTAGGCATGCAGGGCTACATGGCAGAGGTGTGAATGCAATGGGAAGAGTGGATATGGTTCGGAGTACTGTCTCTGGAGACCACACAGGTTTACATGTCAGGGATTTGTAGACATGCAGGGCTACGTGTCAGAGGTTTGCATGCAATGGGCTGAGTGGATATTGCTCAGACTACTTTCTTTGCAGACATGCAGGACTACATGTCCGAGGGTTACCTGCACTGGGCAGAGTGGGCATGGCTCTAAGTACTTTCTCTGGAGACCACACATGTTTAGATGTCAAGGGTTTGTAGATATACAGCGCTACATGTCATAAGTTTGCATGCAATGGGCAGAGTGGCTATTGCTCTGAATACTTTCTTTGGAGGCCACAGATGGCTACATGTCAGGGGTTTTTAGACATGCAGGGCTACATGGAATATGTTTCCATGCAAGGGACAGAGTGGGTTTAGTTCTGAGTACTTTCACTCTGGAGTTACATATCAGGGATTTGTAAACATACATGACTGCATTTCAGAGGTGTGCATGCAATGGGCAGAGTGGCTATTGCTCTGAATACTTTCTTTGGAGAGCACAGATGGCTACATGTCAGGGGTTTGTAGACATGCAGGGCTACATGCAAGAGGTTTACATGCAAGGGACAGAGTGGATATGGTTCCGAGTACTTTCTCTGGAGCTACATGTCAGAGGTTTGTAAACATACATGACTACATGTCAGAGGTGGGTATGCACTGGGCAAAGTAGATATGGCTCTGAGTACTGTCTCTGGAGACCACGCAGGTTTGCATGCCAGGGATTTGTAGACATGCAGAGCCACATGTCAGAGGTTTGCCTGCAATGGGCAGAGTGGAAATGGCTCTAAGTACGTTCTCTGGAGATCACACAGGTTTAAATGCCAGGGGATTTTAGACATTCAGGGCCACATGTCAGAGGTTTGCATGACATGGGTAGAGTGTTTTTGGCTCTGAATAGTTTCTTTGGATGCTACAGATGGCTACATGTCAATGGTTTGTAGACATGCAGGGCTCCATGTCAGAAGTTTGCATGCAAGGGAAAGAGTGGATTTAGTTCTGAGTAATTTCTCTGAAGTTACATGTTTGGGGATTTTAGACATGCAGGGCTACAAGCAAGAGGTTTGCATGCAATGGGCAAAGTGGATATGGATCTGAGTACTTTCTCTGGAGACCACACAGGTTTACATGCCAGGGATTTGTAGACATGCAGGCCACATGTCAGAGGTTTTCCTGCAATGGGCAGAATGGAAATGGCTCTGAGTACTTTCTCTGGAGACCACACAGGGCTACATGTCAGAGGTTTTTAGGCAATGGGCAGAGTGGATATGGCTCTGAGTACTGTCTCTCGACACCAAACAGGTTTACATGTCAGGGGTTTGTAGTCATGCAGGGCTACATGGCAGAGGTGAGAATGCAATGGGCAGAGTGGATATGGCTCTGAGTACTGTCTCTGGACACCACACAGGTTTACATTTCAGGGGTTTGTAGACATGCTGGGCTACGTGTCAGAGGTTTGCATGCAATGGGCTGAGTGGATATGGCTCAGACTACTTTCTTTGCAGATATGCAGGACTACATGTCCGAGGGTTGCCTGCACTGGGCAGAGTGTACATGGCTCTACGTACTTTCTCTGGAGACCACACATGTTTAGATGTCAAAGGTTTGTAGACATACAGCGCTACATGTCAAATGTTTGCATGCTGTGGGCAGAGTGGCTATTGCTCTGAATACTTTCTTTGGAGGCCACAGCTGGCTACATGTCATGGGGTTTTAGACATGCAGGGCTACATGGAAGATGTTTGCATGCAAGGGACAGCGTGGGTATAGTTCTGAGTACTTTCACTCTGGAGTTACATATCAGGGATTTGTAAACATACATGACTGCATGTCAGAGGTGTGCATGCATTGGGCAGAGTAGATATAGCTCTGAGTGCTTTCTTTGGAGGCCACACCGGTTTACATTTCAGGGGGTTGTAGACATGCAGGGCTACATGCAAGAGGTTAGCATGCAATGACGGAGTGGATATGGTTCCGAGTACTTTCTCTGGAGCTACATGTCAGGGGTTTGTAAACATACATGACTACATGTCAGAGGTGTGTATGCACTGGGCAAAGTAGATATGGCTCTGAGTACTGTCTCTGGAGACCAGGCAGGTCTGCATGCCAGGGTTTTGTAGACATGCAGGGCCATTTGTCAGACGTTTTTTCTGCAATGGGCAGAGTCGAAATGGCTCTAAGTACTTTCTCTGGAGATCACAAAGGTTTACATGCCAGGGGATTTTAGACATTCAGGGCCACATGACAGAGATTTGCATGAAATGCGTAGAGTGTATTTGGCTCTGAATACTTTCATTGGATGCTACCGATGGCTACATGTCAGGGGTTGGTAGACATGCAGGGCAACTTGCAAGATGTTTGAATGCAAGGTACAGAGTGGATATGGTTCTGAGTACTTTCTCTGGAGCTACATGTCAGGGGTTTGTAAACATACATGACTACATTTCAGAGGTTCCTATGCACTGGGAAAAGTAGATATGGCTCTGAGTACTTTCTCTGGAGACCACACAGGTTTACATTTAGGGATTTGTAGACATGCAGGGCCACATGTCAGAGGTTTGCGTGCAATGGCCAGAGTGGAAATGGCTCTAAGTACTTTCTCTGGCGACCACACAGGTCTACATCTCAAAGGTTTGCATGCAATGGGCAGAGTGGATATGGCCCTGAATACTTTCTTTGGAGGCCACAGATGGCTACATGTCAAGGGTTTGTAGAAATGCAGGGCTACATGTCAGAGGTTTGTAGGCAAGGGACAGAGTGGATTTGGTTCTGAGTACTGTCTCTCCAGTCACATGTCAGGGGTTTGTAAACATACATGAATAGATGTCAGAGGTGTTCCTGCAATTGGCAGAATGGAAATGGCTCTAAGTACTTTCTCTGGATACCACACAGGGCTACATCTCAAAGGTTTGCATGTAATGGGGAGAGTGGATATGGCCCTGAATACTTTCTTTGGAGGCCACAGATGGCTACATGTCAAAGGTTTGTAGACATGCAGGGATCCATGTCAGAAGTTTGCATGCAAGAGACACAGTGGATTTAGTTCTGAGTACTTTCTCTGAAGTTACATGTTTGGGGTTTTTAGACATGCAGGGTTACAAGCAAGAGGTTTGGATGCAATGGACAAAGCGGATATGGTTCTGAGTACTTTCTCTGGAGACCACACAGGTTTACATGCCAGGGATTTGTAGACATGCAAGGCCACATGTCAGAGGTTATCCTGCAATGGGGAGAATGGAAATGGCTCTGAGTACTTTCTCTGGAGACCACACAGGGCTACATGTCAGAGGTTTTTAGGCATGCAAGGCTACATGGCCGAGGAGTGAATGCAATGGGCAGAGTGGATATGGCTCTGAGTACTGTCTCTCGAAACCACACAGGTTTACATTTCAGGGGTTTGTAGACATGCAGGGCTACGTGTCAGAGGTTTGCATGCAATGGGCTGATTGGATATGGCTCTGACTACTTTCTTTGCAGACATACAGGATTACATGTCCGAGGGTTGCGTGCACTGGGCAGAGTGGACATGGCTCTAAGTACTTTCTCTGGAGACCTCACATGTTTTGATGTCAGGGGTTTGTAGACATACAGCGCTACGTGTCAGAAGTTTGCATGCAATGGGCAGAGTGGCTATGGCTCTGAATAGTTTCTTTGGGGGCCACAGATGGCTACATGTAAGGGGTTTTTAGACATGCAGGGCTACAAGCAAGAGGTTTGCACGCAAGGGACAGAGTGGATATGGTTCTGAGTACTTTCTCTGGAGACCACACAGACTTACATGTCCGAGGCTTTTAGGCATGCAGGGCTACATGGCAGAGGTGTGAATGCAATGGGAAGAGTGGATATGGTTCGGAGTACTGTCTCTGGAGACCACACAGGTTTACATGTCAGGGATTTGTAGACATGCAGGGCTACGTGTCAGAGGTTTGCATGCAATGGGCTGAGTGGATATTGCTCACACTACTTTATTTGCAGACATGCAGGACTACATGTCCGAGGGTTACCTGCACTGGGCAGAGTGGGCATGGCTCTAAGTACTTTCTCTGGAGACCACACATGTTTAGATGTCAAGGGTTTGTAGATATACAGCGCTACATGTGATAAGTTTGCATGCAATGGGCAGAGTGGCTATTGCTCTGAATACTTTCTTTGGAGGCCACAGATGGCTACATGTCAGGGGTTTTTAGACATGCAGGGCTACATGGAATATGTTTCCATGCAAGGGACAGAGTGGGTTTAGTTCTGAGTACTTTCACTCTGGAGTTACATATCAGGGATTTGTAAACATACATGACTGCATTTCAGAGGTGTGCATGCATTGGGCAGAGTAGATATAGCTCTGGGTACTTTCTTTGGAGGCTACAGATGGCTACATGTCAGGGGTTTGTAGACATGCAGGGCTACATGCAAGAGGTTTACATGCAAGGGACGGAGTGGATATGGTTCCGAGTACTTTCTCTGGAGCTACATGTCAGGGGTTTGTAAACATACATGACTACATGTCAGAGGTGTGTATGCACTGAGCAAAGTAGATATGGCTCTGAGTACTGTCTCTGGAGACCACGCAGGTTTCCATGCCAGGGATTTGTAGACATGCAGGGCCACATGTCAGAAGGTTGCCTGCAATGGTCAGAGTGGAAATGGCTCTAAGTACGTTCTCTGGAGATCACACAGGTTTAAATGCCAGGGGATTTTAGACAATCAGGGCCACATGTCAGAGGTGTGCATGACATGGGTAGATTGTATTTGGCTCTGAATAGTTTCTTTGGATGCTACAGATGGCTACATGTCAATGGTTTGTAAACATGCAGGGCTCCATGTCAGAAGTTTGCATGCAAGGGAAAGAGTGGATTTAGTTCTGAGTACCTTCTCTGAAGTTACATGTTTGGGGTTTTTAGACTTGCAGGGCTACAAGCAAGAGGTTTGCATGCAATGGGCAAAGTGGATATGGTTCTGAGTACTTTCTCTGGAGACCACACAGGCTTACATGCCAGGGATTTGTAGACATGCAGGCCACATATCAGAGGTTTTCCTGCAATGGGCAGAATGGAAATGGCTCTGAGTACTTTCTCTGGAGACCACACAGGGCTACATGTCATAGGTTTTTAGGCATGCAAGGCTACATGGCCGAGGAGTGAATGCAATGGGCAGAGTGGATATGGCTCTGAGTACTGTCTCTCGACACCAAACAGGTTTACATGTCAGGGGTTTGTAGACATGCAGGGCTACGTGTCATAGGTTTGCATGCAATGGGCTGAGTGGATATGGCTCTAACTACTTTCTTTGCAGACATGCAGGAGTACATGTCCGAGGGTTGCGTGCACTGGGCAGAGTGGACATGGCTCTAAGTACTTTCTCTGGAGACCCCACATGTTTTGATGTCAGGGGTGTGTAGACATACAGCGCTACGTGTCAGAAGTTTGCATGCAATGGGCAGAGTGGCTATGGCTCTGAATAGTTTCTTTGGGGGCCACAGATGGCTACATGTAAGGGGTTTTTAGACATGCAGGGCTACAAGCAAGAGGTTTGCATGCAAGGGACAGAGTGGATATGGTTCTGAGTACTTTCTCTGGAGACCACACAGGCTTACATGTCCGAGGCTTTTAGACATGCAGGGCAACTTGCAAGATGTTTGAATGCAAGGTACAGAGTGGATATGGTTCTGAGTACTTTCTCTGGAGCTACATGTCAGGGGTTTGTAAACATACATGACTACATTTCAGAGGTTCTTATGCACTGGGCAAAGTAGATATGGCTCTGAGTACTTTCTCTGGAGACCACACAGGTTTACATTTAGGGATTTGTAGACATGCAGGGCCACATGTCAGAGGTTTGCGTGCAATGGCCAGAGTGGAAATGGCTCTAAGTACTTTCTCTGGCGACCACACAGGTCTACATCTCAAAGGTTTTCATGCAATGAGCAGAGTGGATATGGCCCTGAATACTTTCTTTGGAGGCCACAGATGGCTACATGTCAAGGGTTTGTAGAAATGCAGGGCTACATGTCAGAAGTTTGCAGGCAAGGGACAGAGTGGATTTGGTTCTGAGTACTTTCTCTCCAGTTACATGTCAGGGGTTTGTAAACATACATGAATACATGTCAGAGGTGTACATGCAATGGGCAGAGTGGATATGGCTATGCATACTTTCTCTGCACACCACACAGGTTTACATGCCAGGGATTTGTAGACATGCAGGGCAACATGTCAGAGGTTTTCCTGCAATGGGCAGAATGGAAATGGCTCTAAGTACTTTCGCTGGAGACCACTCAGGGCTACATCTCAAAGGTTTGCATGTAATGGGCAGAGTGGATATGGCCCTGAATACTTTCTTTGGAGGCCACAGATGGCTACATGTCAAAGGTTTGTAGACATGCAGGGATCCATGTCAGAAGTTTGCATGCGAGACACAGTGGATTTAGTTCTGAGTACTTTCTCTGAAGTTACATGTTTGGGGTTTTTAGACATGCAGGGTTACAAGCAAAAGGTTTGCATGCAATGGGCAAAGGGGATATGGTTCTGAGTACTTTCTCTGGAGACCACACAGGCTTACATGCCAGGGATTTGTAGACATACAGGGCCACATGTCAGAGGTTTTCCTGCAATGGGCTAAGTGGATATGGCTCAGACTACTTTCTTTGGAGGCCACAGATGGCTACATGGCAGGGGTTTTTAGGCATGCAGGGCTACATGGAAGAGGTGAGAATGCAATGGGCAGAGTGGATATGGCTCTGAGTACTGTCTCTGGACACCACACAGGTTTACATTTCAGGGGTTTGTAGACATGCTGGGCTACGTGTCAGAGGTTTGCATGCAATGGGCTGAGTGGATATGGCTCAGACTACTTTCTTTGCAGACATGCAGGACTACATGTCCGAGGGTTGCCTGCACTGGGCAGAGTGTACATGGCTCTACGTACTTTCTCTGGAGACCACACATGTTTAGTTGTCAAAGGTTTGTAGAAATACAGCGCTACATGTCAAAAGTTTGCATGCTATGGGCAGAGTGGCTATTGCTCTGAATACTTTCTTTGGAGGCCACAGCTGGCTACATGTCATGGGGTTTTAGACATGCAGGGCTACATGGAAGATGTTTGCATGCAAGGGACAGCGTGGGTATCGTTCTGAGTACTTTCACTTTGGAGTTACATATCAGGGATTTGTAAACATACATGACTGCATGTCAGAGGTGTACATGCATTGGGCAGAGTAGATATAGCTCTGAGTACTTTCTTTGGAGGCCACACCGGTTTACATTTCAGGGGGTTGTAGACATGCAGGGCTACATGCAAGAGGTTAGCATGCAATGACGGAGTGGATATGGTTCCGAGTACTTTCTCTGGAGCTACATGTCAGGGGTTTGTAAACATACATGACTACATGTCAGAGGTGTGTATGCACTGGGCAAAGTAGATATGGCTCTGAGTACTGTCTCTGGAGACCAGGCAGGTCTGCATGCCAGGGTTTTGTAGACATGCAGGGCCATTTGTCAGAAGTTTTTTCTGCAATGGGCAGAGTCGAAATGGCTCTAAGTACTTTCTCTGGAGATCACACAGGTTTACATGCCAGGAGATTTTCGACATTCAGGGCCACATGACAGAGATTTGCATGAAATGGGTAGAGTGTATTTGGCTCTGAATACTTTCATTGGATGCTACCGATGGCTACATGTCAGGGGTTGGTAGACATGCAGGGCAACATGCAAGATGTTTGAATGCAAGGTACAGAGTGGATATGGTTCTGAGTACTTTCTCTGGAGCTACATGTCAGGGGTTTGTAAACATGCATGACTACATTTCAGAGGCTCTTATGCACTGGGCAAAGTAGATATGGCTCTGAGTACTTTCTCTGGAGACCACACAGGTTTACATGCCAGGGATTTGTAGACATGCAGGGCCACATGTCAGAGGTTTGCGTGCAATGGCCAGAGTGGAAATGGCTCTAAGTACTTTCTCTGGAGACCACACAGGTCTACATCCCAAAGGTTTGCATGCAATGGGCAAAGTGGATATGGCCCTGAATACTTTCTTTGGAGGCCACAGATGGCTACATGTCAAGGGTTTGTAGAAATGCAGGGCTACATGTCAGAGGTTTGTAGGCAAGGGACAGAGTGGATTTGGTTCTGAGTACTGTCTCTCCAGTCACATGTCAGGGGTTTGTAAACATACATGAATAGATGTCAGAGGTGTACATGCAATGGGCAGAGTGGACATGGCTATGCATACTTTCTCTGCACACCACACAGGTTTACATGACAGGGATTTGTAGACGTGCAGGGCAACATATCAGAGGTGTTCCTGCAATTGGCAGAATGGAAATGGCTCTAAGTACTTTCTCTGGATACCACACAGGGCTACATCTCAAAGGTTTGCATGTAATGGGGAGAGTGGATATGGCCCTGAATACTTTCTTTGGAGGCCACAGATGGCTACATGTCAAAGGTTTGTAGACATGCAGGGATCCATGTCAGAAATTTGCATGCAAGAGACACAGTGGATTTAGTTCTGAGTACTTTCTCTGAAGTTACATGTTTGGGGTTTTTAGACATGCAGGGTTACAAGCAAGAGGTTTGCATGCAATGGACAAAGCGGATATGGTTCTGAGTACTTTCTCTGGAGACCACACAGGTTTACATGCCAGGGATTTGTAGACATGCAGGGCCACATGTCAGAGGTTATCCTGCAATGGGGAGAATGGAAATGGCTCTGAGTACTTTCTCTGGAGACCACACAGGGCTACATGTCAGAGGTTTTTAGGCATGCAAGGCTACATGGCCGAGGAGTGAATGCAATGGGCAGAGTGGATATGGCTCTGAGTACTGTCTCTCGACACCACACAGGTTTACATTTCAGGGGTTTGTAGACATGCAGGGCTACGTGTCAGAGGTTTGCATGCAATGGGCTGAGTGGATATGGCTCTGACTACTTTCTTTGCAGACATGCAGGATTACATGTCCGAGGGTTGCGTGCACTGGGCAGAGTGGACATGGCTCTAAGTACTTTCTCTGGAGACCTCACATGTTTTGATGTCAGGGGTTTGTAGACATACAGCGCTACGTGTCAGAAGTTTGCATGCAATGGGCAGAGTGGCTATGGCTCTGAATAGTTTCTTTGGGGGCCACAGATGGCTGCATGTAAGGGGTTTTTAGACATGCAGGGCTACAAGCAAGAGGTTTGCACGCAAGGGACAGAGTGGATATGGTTCTGAGTACTTTCTCTGGAGACCACACAGACTTACATGTCCGAGGCTTTTAGGCATGCAGGGCTACATGGCAGAGGTGTGAATGCAATGGGAAGAGTGGATATGGTTCGGAGTACTGTCTCTGGAGACCACACAGGTTTACATGTCAGGGATTTGTAGACATGCAGGGCTACGTGTCAGAGGTTTGCATGCAATGGGCTGAGTGGATATTGCTCAGACTACTTTCTTTGCAGACACGCAGGACTACATGTCCGAGGGTTACCTGCACTGGGCAGAGTGGGCATGGCTCTAAGTACTTTCTCTGGAGACCACACATGTTTAGATGTCAAGGGTTTGTAGATATACAGCGCTACATGTCATAAGTTTGCATGCAATGGGCAGAGTGGCTATTGCTCTGAATACTTTCTTTGGAGGCCACAGATGGCTACATGTCAGGGGTTTTTAGACATGCAGGGCTACATGGAATATGTTTCCATGCAAGGGACAGAGTGGGTTTAGTTCTGAGTACTTTCACTCTGGAGTTACATATCAGGGATTTGTAAACATACATGACTGCATTTCAGAGGTGTGCATGCAATGGGCAGAGTGGCTATTGCTCTGAATACTTTCTTTGGAGGGCACAGATGGCTACATGTCAGGGGTTTGTAGACATGCAGGGCTACATGCAAGAGGTTTACATGCAAGGGACAGAGTGGATATGGTTCCGAGTACTTTCTCTGGAGCTACATGTCAGAGGTTTGTAAACATACATGACTACATGTCAGAGGTGGGTATGCACTGGGCAAAGTAGATATGGCTCTGAGTACTGTCTCTGGAGACCACGCAGGTTTGCATGCCAGGGATTTGTAGACATGCAGAGCCACATGTCAGAGGTTTGCCTGCAATGGGCAGAGTGGAAATGGCTCTAAGTACGTTCTCTGGAGATCACACAGGTTTAAATGCCAGGGGATTTTAGACATTCAGGGCCACATGTCAGAGGTTTGCATGACATGGGTAGAGTGTTTTTGGCTCTGAATAGTTTCTTTGGATGCTACAGATGGCTACATGTCAATGGTTTGTAGACATGCAGGGCTCCATGTCAGAAGTTTGCATGCAAGGGAAAGAGTGGATTTAGTTCTGAGTACTTTCTCTGAAGTTACATGTTTGGGGATTTTAGACATGCAGGGCTACAAGCAAGAGGTTTGCATGCAATGGGCAAAGTGGATATGGTTCTGAGTACTTTCTCTGGAGACCACACAGGTTTACATGCCAGGGATTTGTAGACATGCAGGCCACATGTCAGAGGTTTTCCTGCAATGGGCAGAATGGAAATGGCTCTGAGTACTTTCTCTGGAGACCACACAGGGCTACATGTCAGAGGTTTTTAGGCATGCAGGGCTACATGGCAGAGGTGAGAATGCAATGGGCAGAGTGGATATGGCTCAGACTACTTTCTTTGCAGACATGCAGGACTACATGTCCGAGGGTTGCCTGCACTGGGCAGAGTGTACATGGCTCTAAGTACTTTCTCTGGAGACCACACATGTTTAGATGTCAAAGGTTTGTAGACATACAGCGCTACATGTCAGAAGTTTGCATGCTATGGGCAGAGTGGCTATTGCTCTGAATACTTTCTTTGGAGGCCACAGCTGGCTACATGTCAGGGGGTTTTAGACATGCAGGGCTACATGGAAGATGTTTGCATGCAAGGGACAGCGTGGGTATGGTTCCGAGTACTTTCTCTGGAGCTACATGACAGGGGTTTGTAAACATACATGACTACATGTCAGAGGTGTGTATGCAATGGGCAAAGTAGATATGGCTCTGAGTAATGTCTCTGGAGACCACGCTGGTCTGCATGCCAGGGTTTTGTAGACATGCAGGGCCATTTGTCAGAAGTTTTTTTCTGCAATGGGCAGAGTCGAAATGGCCCTGAATACTTTCTTTGGAGGCCACAGATGGCTACATGTCAAAGGTTTGTAGACATGCAGGGATCCATGTCAGAAGTTTGCATGCAAGAGACACAGTGGATTTAGTTCTGAATACTTTCTCTGAAGTTACATGTTTGGGGTTTTTAGACATGCAGGGTTACAAGCAAGAGGTTTGCATGCAATGGGCAAAGGGGATATGGTTCTGAGTACTTTCTCTGGAGACCACACAGGCATACATGCCAGGGATTTGTAGACATGCAGGGCCACATATCAGAGGTTTTCCTGCAATGGGCAGAATGGAAATGGCTCTGAGTACTTTCTCTGGAGACCACACAGGGCTACATGTCATAGGTTTTTAGGCATGCAAGGCTACATGGCCGAGGAGTGAATGCAATGGGCAGAGTGGATATGGCTCTGAGTACTGTCTCTCGACACCAAACAGGTTTACATGTCAGGGGTTTGTAGACATGCAGGGCTACGTGTCATAGGTTTGCATGCAATGGGCTGAGTGGATATGGCTGAGACTACTTTCTTTGCAGACATGCAGGACTACATGTCTGAGGGTTGCCTGCACTGGGCAGAGTGGGCATGGCTCTAAGTACTTTCTCTGGAGACCACACAGACTTACATGTCCGAGGCTTTTAGGCATGCAGGGCTACATGGCAGAGGTGTGAATGCAATGGGAAGAGTGGATATGGTTCGGAGTACTGTCTCTGGAGACCACACAGGTTTACATGTCAGGGATTTGTAGACATGCAGGGCTACGTGTCAGAGGTTTGCATGCAATGGGCTGAGTGGATATTGCTCAGACTACTTTCTTTGCAGACATGCAGGACTACATGTCCGAGGGTTACCTGCACTGGGCAGAGTGGGCATGGCTCTAAGTACTTTTTCTGGAGACCACACATGTTTAGATGTCAAGGGTTTGTAGATATACAGCGCTACATGTCATAGGTTTGCATGCAATGGGCAGAGTGGCTATTGCTCTGAATTCTTTCTTAGGAGGCCACAGATGGCTACATGGCAGGGGTTTTTTAGACATGCAGGGCTACATGGAAGATGTTTGCATGCAAAGGACAGAGTGGGTTTAGTTCTGAGTACTTTCACTCTGGAGTTACATATCAGGGATTTGTAAACATACATGACTGCATTTCAGAGGTGTGCATGCATTGGGCAGAGTAGATATAGCTCTGGGTACTTTCTTTGGAGGCTACAGATGGCTACATGTCAGGGGTTTGTAGACATGCAGGGCTACATGCAAGAGGTTTACATGCAAGGGACGGAGTGGATATGGTTCCGAGTACTTTCTCTGGAGCTACATGTCAGGGGTTTGTAAACATACATGACTACATGGCAGAGGTGTGTATGCACTGAGCAAAGTAGATATGGCTCTGAGTACTGTCTCTGGAGACCACGCAGGTTTCCATGCCAGGGATTTGTAGACATGCAGGGCCACATGTCAGAAGGTTGCCTGCAATGGTCAGAGTGGAAATGGCTCTAAGTACGTTCTCTGGAGATCACACAGGTTTAAATGCCAGGGGATTTTAGACAATCAGGGCCACATGTCAGAGGTGTGCATGACATGGGTAGATTGTATTTGGCTCTGAATAGTTTCTTTGGATGCTACAGATGGCTACATGTCAATGGTTTGTAAATATGCAGGGCTCCATGTCAGAAGTTTGCATGCAAGGGAAAGAGTGGATTTAGTTCTGAGTATCTTCTCTGAAGTTACATGTTTGGGGTTTTTAGACTTGCAGGGCTACAAGCAAGAGGTTTGCATGCAATGGGCAAAGTGGATATGGTTCTGAGTACTTTCTCTGGAGACCACACAGGCTTACATGCCAGGGATTTGTAGACATGCAGGCCACATATCAGAGGTTTTCCTGCAATGGGCAGAATGGAAATGGCTCTGAGTACTTTCTCTGGAGACCACACAGGGCTACATGTCATAGGTTTTTAGGCATGCAAGGCTACATGGCCGAGGAGTGAATGCAATGGGCAGAGTGGATATGGCTCTGAGTACTGTCTCTCGACACCAAACAGGTTTACATGTCAGGGGTTTGTAGACATGCAGGGCTACGTGTCATAGGTTTGCATGCAATGGGCTGAGTGGATATGGCTCTGACTACTTTCTTTGCAGACATGCAGGACTACATGTACGAGGGTTGCGTGCACTGGGCAGAGTGGACATGGCTCTAAGTACTTTCTCTGGAGACCCCACATGTTTTGATGTCAGGGGTGTGTAGACATACAGCGCTACGTGTCAGAAGTTTGCATGCAATGGGCAGAGTGGCTATGGCTCTGAATAGTTTCTTTGGGGGCCACAGATGGCTACATGTAAGGGGTTTTTAGACATGCAGGGCTACAAGCAAGAGGTTTGCATGCAAGGGACAGAGTGGATATGGTTCTGAGTACTTTCTCTGGAGACCACACAGGCTTACATGTCCGAGGCTTTTAGGCATGCAGGGCTACATGGCAGAGGTGTGAATGCAATGGGAAGAGTGGATATGGTTCGGAGTACTGTCTCTGGAGACCACACAGGTTTACATGTCACGGATTTGTAGACATGCAGGGCTACGTGTCAGAGGTTTGCATGCAATGGGCTGAGTGGATATGGCTCAGACTACTTTCTTTGCAGACATGCAGGACTACATGTCTGAGGGTTGCCTG
The DNA here is from genome assembly GCF_040938575.1 of Ambystoma mexicanum. Lineage (NCBI taxonomy): Eukaryota > Metazoa > Chordata > Amphibia > Caudata > Ambystomatidae > Ambystoma > Ambystoma mexicanum. Next base: position 1,515,542,886 of record NC_090922.1, read on the forward strand.
CACTGGGCAGAGTGGGCATGGCTCTAAGTACTTTCTCTGGAGACCACACATGTTTAGATGTCAAGGGTTTGTAGATATACAGCGCTACATGTCATAAGTTTGCATGCAATGGGCAAGGTGGCTATTGCTCTGAATTCTTTCTTTGGAGGCCAGAGATGGCTACATGGCAGGGTTTTTTTAGACATGCAGGGCTACATGGAAGATGTTTGCATGCAAAGGACAGAGTGGGTTTAGTTCTGAGTACTTTCACTCTGGAGTTACATATCAGGGATTTGTAAACATACATGACTGCATTTCAGAGGTGTGCATGCATTGGGCAGAGTAGATATAGCTCTGAGTACTTTCTTTGGAGGCCACAGATGGCTACATGTCAGGGGTTTGTAGACATGCAGGGCTACATGCAAGAGGTTTACATGCAAGGGACGGAGTGGATATGGTTCCGAGTACTTTCTCTGGAGCTACATGTCAGGGGTTTGTAAACATACATGACTACATGTCAGAGGTGTGTATGCACTGGGCAAAGTAGATATGGGTCTGAGTACTGTCTCTGGAGACCACGCAGGTTTGCATGCCAGGGATTTGTAGACATGCAGAGCCACATGTCAGAAGGTTGCCTGTAATGGTCAGAGTGGAAATGGCTCTAAGTACGTTCTCTGGAGATCACACAGGTTTAAATGCCCGGGGATTTTAGACAATCAGGGCCACATGTCAGAGGTGTGCATGACATGGGTAGAGTGTATTTGGCTCTGAATAGTTTCTTTGGATGCTACAGATGGCTACATGTCAATTTTTTGTAGACATGCAGGGCTCCATGTCAGAAGTTTGCATGCATGGGAAAGAGTGGATTTAGCTCTGAGTACCTTCTCTGAAGTTACATGTTTGGGGTTTTTAGACATGCAGGGCTACAAGCAAGAGGTTTGCATGCAATGGGCAAAGTGGATATGGTTCTGAGTACTTTCTCTGGAGACCACACAGGCTTACATGCCAGGGATTTGTAGACATGCAGGCCACATGTCAGATGTTTTCCTGCAATGGGCAGAATGGAAATGGCTCTGAGTACTTTCTCTGGAGACCACGCAGGGTTACATGTCAGAGGTTTTTAGGCATGCAGGGCTACAAGCAAGAGGTTTGCATGCATTGGGCAAAGTAGATATAGCTCTGAGTACTTTCTTTGGAGGCCACAGATGGCTACATGTCAGGGGTTTGTAGACATGCAGGTCTACATGCAAGAGGTTTGCATGCAAGGGACAGAGTGGGTATTGTTGTGAGTACTTTCTCTGGAGTTACATGTCAGGGGTTTGTAAACATGCATAACTAAATGTCAGAGGTGTGCATGCACTGGGCAGAGTAGATATGGCTCTGAGTACTGTCTCTGGAGACCACGCAGGTTACATGCCAGGGATTTGTAGACATGCAGGGCCACATGTCAGAAGTTTGCCTGTAATGGGCAGAGTGGATATAGCCTTGATTCCTACATGCTGGTGGTTTGTAGATGTGCAGGGCCACATGTCAGAGGTTTGCCTGCAATGGGCAGAGTCAAAATGGCTCTGAGTACTTTCTCTGGAGATCACACAGGTTTACATGCCAGGGGATTTTAGACATGCAGGGCCACATGTCAGATGTTTGCATGACATGGGTAGAGTGTATTTGGCTCTGAATACTTTGTTTGGATGCTACAGATGGCTACATGTCAGGGGTTGGTAAACATGCAGGGAAACATTGTTAGGCAGAAACCTGTGCAGTTCCCTTGGGGAACACTGCAAAAGATTTAAGACTACAGGTATAGCAGTAAACCCACTTGGTAGCAGTCCGCACCACCCAGATTTACCTGGTAGCTGTGGCTGAGCAGTCAGACTTCCCTCAAGAAGAGTTAGGCAGTATGCAAAGTATACACAATATGTACTCAGACACAACAGCACAAGCAAACACTGACCAGAGCTTGGTTTCAAAAGTATATAGTTATTTATTTTCAAGAACACATAAGTTGAAGACACTCTAGCAAAGTATAGTAAAAACACTTCAAACACAGTTATAATGAAAGCAGTTTCCACCCTTACTCCTATCTAGCCAACTCTAAGTTAACACCACATAATTAAAACAGAGGTGAGTGCTTAACGTTAGATGACACTCTAGTAGGTTCAAGGAAGGGATAAAAAAAGAAACAGAAAGGGGTTAAACACACCGCTCTAAGGTCCAGAACACTTGCAATAGGCTCAAAGAAGCACAAAGTCACAGGTGAGCAAAAGTCACTAGGCAGGGCCCACTCTTAGAGTAGCCGGAGCGAAAATGTGCCCAAGATCACACTGTTATTAGGGATTCAAAGTCTTGCAAAGAGTTAGAAAGAGGTTAGAGTGGCTTAGAAAGTTTAGCCAGGGTGTTCCAGGCACTCCCAGGTTCGAAAGCCGGGGGCTAAATCTACCCCGTACAGTCGGTGGCAAGGGAAGCCAGGCGGAACACGGTACCTTAAGCGGAAAGGGTCCTCCAGCGGTGGCAGTTGTTCCAGGCAGTGGCAGCAAGGCTCGACGTCGGTCAGGGGAGAAGAAGTTCTCGCTGAAGAGCAGAAGAAGAAGGTCGTTGCACTGCCCGGGAAGAAACCAGCCGCGGAGTCCTCCGGTTAAAGGGTTGTACCGACTTTCGTGGTTGGGGTAAAAGTGGTGGGGTTCCGGTTGCCGGGGTGCTTGGCACTGGCAAGGCGGCCACGAGATACCTCGAGAAGCGAAAAGAAGGCAAAAACTGGTTGTCCCCACCAGTCAAGGGAAGGAGCCACTCCGTTAAGAGTTCTCCTCGGTCGTCGGGAAAAGTGGTGAGACGGTTCAGCAGGGCTCCACCGGGTGGTGTCGTCGAAGCAGGTCGGCTCAGCTCTTCCCTCGTCGGATTCTTGGTCCTGTGGCGACTTCTGAAGTTCCAGTCCCCAAAGCCCTGCTTTTATGCAGCAAACCCCCATTCACCCAGCCTAGCTGTCACTCAAACATGCTAAGTGGTGAGCCGGCCGGCTCACCACTTGGGCCAATCAGAACGGAGTGCGACTTGAGTTACCAAGGTAACTCAGTCCAGGGTGCCTAAATCCCCCTCCACCCCTCCTAAGTACCCCAGACAGAGTGGCATCACTTTGGAGGGCTTCTGTGGAGAAGCCCGCCAAAAGTGGGACAAAGGGCTCCACTTTGGGTCAGAGTTACAGAGGCGAACGCCAACGCCATTTTAGAATCAAGTTTTGGCAAAAAGTCCCAACCGGAGTTATAATAATAAATATATAAACCGGCGGTATGTTTAAGGCTACCGTAAATAAATAATTAAATGTGTTAGCCTAAAACAATGGGAAATCCCATAGGGAAATATTCGCGGTCGAATACAAAAAGTAGTTTCCACTGCCACCAGCCAAAACTCGATCAGGGGGGACGGAGACGTGCCCCCTCGACTAACAGACCCTGGGGCAATCGAATTGCCCCAGCCAGTACGTCCACAATATGATGGTTTGTACTGGTTCTGTTCAGGATTCAAGACTAGCAAAGTCTTTGGTGACTTTACATGCCCTGGGAGACAGTAGTCAGTCCCAGGGTATGGAGTCTATGTTGGGGAGTCCCTAGGACACCCCTGGGTCACGGCACAGAGGGTGCTGTGTAACCCACATCACAAAAATACATGAGGCCCTATGGAGTAAAAGACCCCACAGCCCATTCAACACAAGGTTTAACCAAGAAAACACACTTCAACATGTCCAAGAGTGAAGGTAAAAGAGTCTCACTCTTGGCAGGAGAAAAAAAAGAAACCCCAGTAATCCAGCAAAGCTGCTGGGGGACTCACTAGGTAGGGAAATTCAGCCTAAACAGAGAATTCTCCCTAACACTCGCCCCCCCCAGACTAAGGGACAGGAGGATTTAATCCACTCCTGGATGAACCTCATACCTCTAGTCGATGATATACATCCTAGAGAGTCCATCAGCATTTTGATGGTGACACCCTGACCTGTGCTCAATGGTGAAATCAAACCCTTGCAGGCAGATTGACCATCTCAATAGTTTTGGATTTTCCCCTTTCATTTGCATTAACCATCTCAAGGGTTGGTGGTCAGTCTGAATAACAAAAGTAGAACCATACAAGTATGGCCTAAACTTCTTCAGTGCCCACACAATAGCAAAGCATTCTCTTTCGATAGTTGCCCACCTTGTCTCAGGATCCTTCAGTTTCCTACTGATGAAGCAAATGGGGTGCTCCCTACCCTTCTCATCCAGTTGGCTTAGAACTGCACCTATACCTACATTGGAAGCATCAGTTTGTACAATGAAAGGTTGGTGGTAGTCAGGAGCTCTCAATACTCGAGCTTGGCAAAGAGCTCTCTTCAGTTTTTCAAAGGCCTGATTGCACTCCTCATTCCATTTTACCTTTTTAGGGAATTTGGGAGAGGAGATTACATTCAGTGGAGAAGCTATGGTCCCATAGTTCTCAATGAAATTCCTGTAATATCCAGTGAGGCCTAGAAAAGCTCTCACTTGGGTTTGAGTAGTTGGTGTTGTCCAATTTTGCACAGCTTCAATCTTGCTGGGCAAAGGCCTTATTTCTCCACCTCCTACCTCATGTCCAAGGTAGACCACTTTACTTTGACCAATCTGGCACTTACTGGCTTTGATTGTCAAATGGGCCTGTTCCAGAGCCTGCAACACATGTCCTAGGTGGTTCACATGTTCTTCCCAGGAGTGGCTGAAGACTGCAATGTCATCCAAGTATGCCATGCAGAAATCTTCCATCCCAGCCAGAACTTGGTTCACCATCCTTTGGAATGTGGCAGGTGCATTTTTTAGTCCAAAAGGCATGACCTTAAACTGGTACAAGCCAACTGGGGTTGAAAATGCAGTTTTCTCCTTGGCATGGTCTGTCAGGGCTATTTTCCAATAGCCTGACGTCAGGTCAAATGTGCTGAGGTACTTGGCTGCACCAAGTTTATCCACCAACTCATCTGTCCTGGGCAAAGGGTGGGCATCAGTCTTGGTGACTGCATTTAGAGCTCTATAGTCCACACAGAATCTCAAGTCTTTGGATCCTGCCTTTGGTACTAACACAACTGGGCTAGACCATGGACTAGTAGAGGGCTCTATTACCCCGAGATCAAGCATCTTCTTGACCTCTCCTTTGATGTGGGTTCTGATATGTTCTGACATTCTGTATCCTCTGCTTTTGACTGGCAGACAGTCACCAGTGAGTATCTCATGCTGGCCCCAAGGGGTCAAGCCTGGTGACAGTGAGAACAGGGAGGCAAACTGATTTAACATAGATTTGCACTCCTCTTGTTGCTCAGGTGTCAGGTCTGAAGAGAGATTGACTCCTTCAATTTTTTCATCTAAAGGCACACCTCTGAGGAGATCAGGGAGAGATTCACTCTCTTCTTCCTCTGCAGCTGAAGCTAGAAGCAAGGCTCCTACATCAGGTCTGGAGATGTATGCTTTTAGTCGGTTGGTGTGGAAGACTCTAGGAGCTTCCCTGGGTCTGCCCAGATCCACCAGATAGTTGACCTCTCCAAGTTTTCCCACAATCTTGAAGGGTCCCATCCATTTGTCTTGCAAGGCCCTCTGCCTTGTTGGGAGCATAACTAGAACTAGCTGGTCTTGAGTAAACTCAACCATGTTAGCCTTCTGGTCGTGCCAATGTTTGACCAGAGCTTGACCAGCTTTCAAGTTGTCACTTGCTTCTGCCATCATGTGTGACATTCTCCTCCGGAGACCTATCACATAGTCAGTCACTCTGACTGGCTTGAGGGGAGGAGCACCTTCCAATCCCTCCTTAATCAGGGCCAATGGACCTCTGACTGGATGGCCATAGAGAAGCTCAAAGGCAGAATAACCTACTCCCTCCTGAGGGACTTCTCTATAAGCAAAGAGAAGGCATGGCAGTAGAAGGTCCCACTTTTTCTTAAGGGGTTCTTCTAAAGCACCTATCATGCTCTTCATGGTTCTGTTAAACCTTTCAACCAACCCGTTTGTCTGAGGGTGGTATGCGGTTGAGAACTTGTAGGTAACTCCACAGGTTTTCCACATGGCTTTCATGTAGTGGGACATAAAGTTTGACCCCCTGTCAGAGATTACCTCCTTAGGAAACCCAACCCTGGTAAAAATACCAAGGAGGGCCTTAGCCACAGCCGGAGCTGTAACAGTCCTCATAGGAATTGCCTCAGGGTACCTAGTAGCATGGTCTACTACAACAAGGATAAACCTGTTGCCTGAGGAGGTTGGGGGATCAAGGGGACCAACAATGTCAATCCCTACCCTCTCAAATGGGACTCCCACAACTGGGAGAGGCACTAAAGGTGCCACATTCTTGGAACCAACCTTACCAGAAGTCTGGCAGGTGTGGCAGCTCTTACAATATCTGTCTACTTCAGCCCCCATCTTTGGGCAATAAATGTAGAGAGAGAGCCTTTCCTTGGTCTTCTTGAAACTCAAGTGACCAGCCAAAGGTATCTCATGGGCTAGTTGTAAGAACTGTTGTCTGTTCTCTTGTGGGACTACAAGGCGTTTGTAGTCTCCAGGTTCAGACTCAGTTGGTTCACTGTAGGAGAGGCCATCTTCCCAGTGTAACCTATACTTCCCAGGCTCTTGCCCATCAGCCTGAGAAGCTGCCTGGTGGCGGAGACCTTCCAGAGTTGGACATTCTCTTTGCCCCTTACGAAAAGCTGCCCTGCTAGGCCCACCTTCTGCCAGTAAAGACTGCAGCTCAGGATGGTCCTCAGGGTCCAAATCTCCAATAAGGTTGGGGCCTCCTTCTAGCTCTTCCTCAGAGTCTAGCTCAACCACACAGGGTTGTGCCTCCCTCTCAGCCTCAGCTGGAGGTGGAGTTACAGGTGTAACTTTGGACAACCTAGGGGAAGTCCTTGTTGGAAGCACTGGAGTGCTTGCTGCTGGCTTTTTCCTAGGAGTCTTGGGTTGCCCCTTTGCTCCTGATCTGGTAGTTACTGCAGTAAGTTGCTCCAGTGGGAGAGGAGTGATTTCTGTCATCATCTCTTGAGATAACCCTCTCAGGGTTTTCTCTCTTGCAGGTTTTGTGAGTTCCTGTAACCTTTTGCTAGGGGGTCTGGGGGTATGAGATACAACTCCAAGAGCTTTGAGGTCATTACCCAACAAAACCCTACCTAGCACTTCACATTGTTGTCATGACCACTGCCTCCAAGGTGTCAGACCTAGCCCAACATCCTTGGAAGCAGGGTCATGACCCTTATTCCAGGCACAAGCCGGCCCCCGTAGGGGCCTTTTGGACCTTGTCCTGGCGCCAGCGGCGCCAGGCTCATGCTCATAAAGGGACCCAGTCCCGGCACTGGAAGCGCCGGGCTCATATAAAAAGGATTGGTGCTTGGGTGGACTTACCTCCTGCAGACCATGCTGCTTTCCTACCTGCAGGATGAACTCTTCATCCAATCCTGCTGGGACTACTTTAACTGCTGGGTGGGGCCAGCACCACTCCCAAGAATTACATACTGGAACTCTTTTCTTACCTCTGAAAGCTGTGGAAGAAGACGCCTAAGCACTACTGAAGGCTATTTAAACCACACCCGATTGGTTTCACGTGCTTCGCGTTATTCTGCAATAGCAGCAGGACGCTCACCGTGTCGGCTCCAGCTGCTCTTCTTCTTCTGCACCTGAAAACAGGAAAATCTTCAACTTACCTTCCTGAATCCAGCTCCAGCCTTCCGCGACATCTGAAAAGGAAAACGAGAACATTAGAGTAGCACGAGAAAGTACCAGAGCTGCTCTTACCACCTTCCGACGCCTTCCAAGGCCTCGTGCCGCCATTCTTCGTTCTCCAGCCATCTGCAACTACAAAGAATACAGGTTAGCGATAACTCTGTGATATCTGCTTACCTGTGCCACGGTCTCCGCGAGCTCCGTTCAGCGCCATTTGTCCGCACCTGTAAAATACAAGAAGGACATTATTAGAGCTCAGGACTCCATTTCTACTCACGCGCCTTAAGTGGTGATACCTGTCCATCCTCCGGCACTATCCTTCGGCATCAGTCTTCATCGCCGATTGCACCGCGACCTGAAAGAAAGGGAAAAAAGACTTTTAAAAGTGCATTTAACTTCAGATGAACTTTTTTGCTTGCCTGCAAAAACTCCGGACTTCTCCACTTACCGGATCAGCATACCGGACCTGCAAAAGAGGCAAGATTCTGAAAGGACAATAAAAAGACTCATATAAGGCACTCACCGTTCGTGCAGCTAACGACGGTCTTGCCTTCTGGACTCTACCTCCGCAATAAAAGGCTGAACTATCGTCCAGTGAAGTAACTGGCTACAGCGCCCCTGCACAGACGCAGGATGGAGAGCGCCGCTTTTACCTACCTAAGGTGAGCACGTGCGGCCTAGGAGAGTTGTAGGAGTGTCAGGAAGGGGAAAGGGCCGAAACCCCGTCAGGCAGACGTTAACCCCTGTTTCTTCTCTGCCCGCAGACATCTCACTCTCCAGATTAAGATCACAGTAAGGAGCTGGCCCTTCCAGGGTGGTGCCAAAGACCTGCGAGTGACTTTGGAAGGTTCGGAGAACGCCCAGACCAGACCCGCGCCTCCGAGGGATTCAGGTGAGCGTTACAGAACGCGAAGCCTACCACAAATATCCCACCCAGGCGCAATGGAAACCTCGGATACAGACCAATTGGCCCAATTGCTTGGGGAGCTGAGGGCCGAGGTACATGCATCTCGTCAAGAAACAAATGCCTTACGAAGGGAATTGATCGTTTCCAAAGAGCGAGCGGACGAACTGGCCAGGCAATTGCTACAAATTCGAGCTGGGCAAGCACCTTTGCCTACCTCGGGAGGGAATTATCCACTTACAACCTCAAGCAATCCGGTGCAGATTAATCTGCCAGGGAACGTGCCCCTGGCTCCACCAGAACGTTTCTCAGGCGATCCTAAACGCTACGCAGTATTCATCAACCAATGCCGCTTGCACTTTTTGTGTAGACCCGCTGCATTCCCAACTGACCAAGCTAAAGTAGCGTTTGTACTTTCCTATCTTAGTGGCAATGCGGCTGATTGGTCCATTCCTTTAGTGACACAGGATGATCCGGTCCTCCAAAACTTCCAAGACTTTCAGGCCAGTATGGAAAAGTTGTTCGCACGACACTCACAAGGGCAGGCCTTGGACAATGAACTCCTATCGCTAAGACAAGGTAACCAAGATCTCCTGGCGTACATAGCATCTTTTAACAGACTGGTGGTTGAAACCAGGTGGCCAGAAGACAAGAGGATCACGCTTTTCCACAGGGGGCTACGTGGAGAACTTAAAGATGTCTTAGCACAGGTGGTAAATCCTCCGCAAGAGTGCTCCGATTATATCGACCTAGTAGTTCAATTAGATCATCAACTACGGAACAGAAAGGCCGATCGCTCCAGATTTGAAACCCGGACGTTCTCAAAGACTCAAAACCCTGCTAAAGGAAATGATTCCGTGGAACCCATGCAGATAGGCATCGTGAAAGGACCTTTAACTCAAAAGGAACGAGAAAGGCGAAGACAGTTACAGCTGTGCCTCTACTGTGGGAAGTCTGGACACTTCCTTCGAGATTGTTCAGTGAAACCGGTCAAGAAAGCCTTGGGAGCTTCCGATAAGGATGCAAAACAACAAGAATCGGGAAACGACCTCGCCCGGCAAGCGTAGAGGTCCGCTTGCCGAGCGTAAAAACCAGTTCCTTGACCTCGCATTTCGTACTGCCCATGGTCCTCATAAGCCCCGACCAACCAAATCGTATGCATGCTATTAAGGCATTCATTGATAGCGGATCAATCGGTAACTACGTGGATCAAGATATGGCAGCTAGGATGAATCTTCCTTTATGTCCTAAATTGGTAAAAGATGTAATCACTACAGTGGATGGTACAGAAATAGTTTCCGGACCAGTCTCTCACACCACCGTGGAAGTGACGCTGCTCTGCCAGGACGGACATCGGGAAGGAATCGTGTTTGATGTAATCAAGGCCCCGCAGTTTCAAGTAATTCTAGGAGTTCCTTGGTTGGAAAAACGCAATCCTCAGATCGACTGGCGAGCCAAGGTAATCCGGTTTCCAGAGTGCACCCAAACTTGTTATTCTCGGCCCGACATCAGGCTGGCAGCCATCGCTTCCGAGAACCTCCAATTGCCTCCTGAATACCAAGAGTTTAGTGATGTCTTCCAGAAAGATCAGGCCAACACCTTGCCCCCGCACAGATCATACGACTGCCAGATAGACCTGATACCTGGATCCACTCCACCGTGCAGTAGAATATATGCTCTTACTGAGCCAGAAAATCTTCACCTCAGACAATACTTAGACCAGTACCTGGTTAACGGATTTATTCGTCCCTCAAAATCTCCAGCTTCTTCAGCTTTGTTCTTCGTCCCGAAAAAGGAAGGTGACCTAAGAACGTGTATAGATTACCGCGCCCTGAACCAGATTACAGTCAAAAACAGGTACCCGCTGCCTCTGATTCCCGAACTATTGGACCAAGTAAAAGGCGCCTGCATTTACACTAAACTAGATCTCAGAGGAGCTTACCACTTGGTACGAATCAGGGAGGGTGACGAATGGAAGACGGCCTTTCGCACAAAATACGGATTATTCGAGTATCAAGTAATGCCTTTTGGACTATGTAATGCACCGGCCGCCTTCCAGTTCTTTATGAATGACGTTCTCCGAGAGCTTATTGATGTTTGTGTAGTCGTCTACATTGATGACATCCTGGTATACTCCTCCTCAGAAGCTGAACACCGACGACATGTCACCGCAGTTTTGCAGAGGCTTCGCCACCATCGTTTATTTGCTAAATTGGAAAAGTGTACCTTTCATGTAAAGGAAGTCGAATTTTTGGGGTTCATTTTGTCACCCAACGGTGTTCACATGGACACAAGAAAAGTGGATACTATCACCAAATGGCCGTCTCCGACTTCGGTAAAAGGAGTACAGAGCATGTTGGGCTTCGCTAATTTTTATCGAAGATTTATCCCCGAATTCTCTCGAATAGTCCAACCTATCACGGCTCTCCTAAAAAAGAACAAAAAATTCGAGTGGACTCCAGAGGCCGAACAAGCCTTCCAAGATTTGAAAGCCAAATTTATTTCTGCTCCAGTCCTGAAACATCCTCGTCCAGAACTTCCTTATATCGTCGAGACCGACGCATCTAGTCTTGCAATGGGGGCAGTTTTGTCACAAAGAGATCCTGAAACACACCAATTACACCCTGTGGCGTTTTGGTCCCGCAAATTTTCGGCCCCGGAAATCAATTACACAATCACGGACAAGGAACTTCTGGCAATCAAGTCCGCCTTTAAGGCCTGGCGGCATTATCTCCTAGGAGCCCGGCACACTGTCACTGTAATTACTGATCATCGTAACCTCCAATATTTGAAGTCAGCCAAGGCCCAATCTTCAAGACAACTCCGTTGGGCATTATTTTTCGCAGAATTTGATTTTGTGATTACGTTTCGGCCGGGCGTCAAAAACGGAAAAGCTGATGCCCTTTCACGAATAGGCGTTAACGAACTCGCAGCTAATCCAGAACCAGTACCCATAATCCCCGAACAAAAGATTTTGGGAGTCATCAACACAATGTCTCTTGACGACATAAAAAGGAAGATCAAGCAAATAATAACTCCCGAAGATTCCTTGACTTGGCTGCAGAAAGGAAAGGATTTTACGATAGATCAAGATCTATTATACTTCCAAGGCAGACTTTATTTACCGTGTGATGACTTACAGAAACAGGTCATCACCTGCTATCATGATTCCTTAATAGAGGGACATCCGGGTGTAGCCAAAACCTCCGAAAAAATTAAAAGACATTTCTGGTGGCCGTCCTGGAGAAAGGATATCAAAGACTTTGTGGCCTCATGCGGCATCTGTGCACAAAATAAGAGCCAGAGAGAAAAACCAGCCGGGCTACTGCATCCGATAGACATTCCACCGTGCCCTTGGCACACCCTCTCAATGGATTTTATCACGGATTTACCCCCTTGTTCCGGATATAATACAATTCTAGTAATTGTTGATCTTTTTTCAAAGATGGCTCATTTTGTTCCACTGAAAGGATTACCCACAGCTTCCATTCTAGCCCGAGAATTCCTTGAAAACATCGTTCGCTTGCACGGGTTCCCTTCAGTCCTAATCTCTGATCGAGGGAGCCAATTCATTTCCCATTTCTGGAGAAGTTGTTGTCGTCTTGCACAAATTGACGTGCGACTCTCTACCAGCCACCACCCTCAAACTGACGGGCAGACTGAGAGGACTAACCAAACTCTGGAACAGTATCTTCGTTGCATGTTACAACAATCAGAGGGTACTTGGAGGGACATTCTTTGGATTGCTGAATATGCGTACAACAACTCAATACATACCGGAACAGGTAAAACCCCTTTCTTCCTGTTGTATGGGGTTCACCCTCGGACCTCTAATTTAGATCCGCCTCAAGATCTCGGAACACCCGCTGTGGACCATCTTCATGCGACCATAACTCAAACATTTAAGGAAGCCGTCGCACACCTTCAACGAGCCAAAGAATCTTATAAGAAAGGTGCTGATCAACATCGGAAAGAGGCCCCTCAGTACCAAGTAGAAGACCAAGTCTGGCTGTCTACTAAACATCTGTCTCTAAAAGGACCACGCACCTTCAATCCAAAGTACTTAGGACCCTACACGATCACGGCTGTGATAAATCCTGTGGCGGTTAAATTAGAATTGCCCACTCAAATGAAAATACATCCTGTTTTCCATGTTTCACTCCTGAAACCTATGCAACCCGGAACCCGTCTGACTAAACCTCCAGAGCCAATCCAAGTAGACGGAGAAAACGAATACGAGGTTCGGAGCATCTTGGATTCTAAGTTTTTCAAGTCAAAACTGTATTACCTGATTGATTGGAAAGGGTATGGCCCCCAGGAGAGATCTTGGGAACCTTCAGAAAATGTCCATGCTTCTCGTCTAATCAGAAAATTTCATCGGACCTTCCCCAACAAACCAAAGCCTCCGGGGAAGACCAATTTGGGAGGGGCCTTGAGGGGGGGTGCTGTCATGACCACTGCCTCCAAGGTGTCAGACCTAGCCCAACATCCTTGGAAGCAGGGTCATGACCCTTATTCCAGGCACAAGCCGGCCCCCGTAGGGGCCTTTTGGACCTTGTCCTGGCGCCAGCGGCGCCAGGCTCATGCTCATAAAGGGACCCAGTCCCGGCACTGGAAGCGCCGGGCTCATATAAAAAGGATTGGTGCTTGGGTGGACTTACCTCCTGCAGACCATGCTGCTTTCCTACCTGCAGGATGAACTCTTCATCCAATCCTGCTGGGACTACTTTAACTGCTGGGTGGGGCCAGCACCACTCCCAAGAATTACATACTGGAACTCTTTTCTTACCTCTGAAAGCTGTGGAAGAAGACGCCTAAGCACTACTGAAGGCTATTTAAACCACACCCGATTGGTTTCACGTGCTTCGCGTTATTTTGCAATAGCAGCAGGATGCTCACCGTGTCGGCTCCAGCTGCTCTTCTTCTTCTGCACCTGAAAACAGGAAAATCTTCAACTTACCTTCCTGAATCCAGCTCCAGCCTTCCGCGACATCTGAAAAGGAAAACGAGAACATTAGAGTAGCACGAGAAAGTACCAGAGCTGCTCTTACCACCTTCCAACGCCTTCCAAGGCCTCGTGCCGCCATTCTTCGTTCTCCAGCCATCTGCAACTACAAAGAATACAGGTTAGCGATAACTCTGTGATATCTGCTTACCTGTGCCACGGTCTCCGCGAGCTCCGTTCAGCGCCATTTGTCCGCACCTGTAAAATACAAGAAGGACATTATTAGAGCTCAGGACTCCATTTCTACTCACGCGCCTTAAGTGGTGATACCTGTCCATCCTCCGGCACTATCCTTCGGCATCAGTCTTCATCGCCGATTGCACCGCGACCTGAAAGAAAGGGAAAAAAGACTTTTAAAAGTGCATTTAACTTCAGATGAACTTTTTTGCTTGCCTGCAAAAACTCCGGACTTCTCCACTTACCGGATCAGCATACCGGACCTGCAAAAGAGGCAAGATTCTGAAAGGACAATAAAAAGACTCATATAAGGCACTCACCGTTCGTGCAGCTAACGACGGTCTTGCCTTCTGGACTCTACCTCCGCAATAAAAGGCTGAACTATCGTCCAGTGAAGTAACTGGCTACAGCGCCCCTGCACAGACGCAGGATGGAGAGCGCCGCTTTTACCTACCTAAGGTGAGCATGTGCGGCCTAGGAGAGTTGTAGGAGTGTCAGGAAGGGGAAAGGGCCGAAACCCCGTCAGGCAGACGTTAACCCCTGTTTCTTCTCTGCCCGCAGACATCTCACTCTCCAGATTAAGATCACAGTAAGGAGCTGGCCCTTCCAGGGTGGTGCCAAAGACCTGCGAGTGACTTTGGAAGGTTCGGAGAACGCCCAGACCAGACCCGCGCCTCCGAGGGATTCAGGTGAGCGTTACAATTGTACACTGACAGGTATTTTTACAGCCATATCATTACATTGGATGAGAACTGGTAACTGGGGACACATCTGCACAGGCCCACCAGCTAACTTGGTGAGGCATTTGGGTGCCTTAGCAACATCCTCTGCCTTGAAAAATGATTCATCCACCACAGTTATGCTGGCTCCAGTGTCCCTAATGGCAGGAGTCTCCTGACCATTCACCTGGACACTGTCCTTATAATACTCTTTAGTATTATCTGGGATAGAGTTATAGACATCTAAATTCTGTTGTTCCCACAACCCCAGAGAGACTAAAGAAACACTAGCTGAGACTCCAGTGGGTTCATCAGCTAGTAATAGAAAGTTTCCACTTGCCATATGTACTTCCTCTACTGGAGCGAAGGCTAAGGAGGCAAGCTGGACCCCTGAAGGTTTACCCTTACATCTGGGATCTCCTTTCACATGGTCAGTAGCCTTACAAACAAAGCATGAGCCAAAGGCTCGCTGGAATGGAGGCTTGTTCTGACCTCCTTCTGGTCTGGGACCAGGAGGTACACTAGCCTGATTTGGTTTCCCTTGTGGCTTACCCTTATAGTTTTGTTTGGGGCCCTCTTTGGAATTTGTAGTATTAGAATTGTCTTTGGAGTCCTTTTTAGGCTGTTTCTCCCCATCCTTCTTCTGAGTGACCCCAGAATCCTTGTGAGTGGCCCTGTTGGCAACCCACAAGTCAGCAGCCTTAGCTAGTTTCCGGGAATCTAATTCCCTGGAATCAGCCAAGTGTTGTCTGAGCTCAGGAGAGCAGGCATCATAAATAGTCTCCAAAATAAACAAATTCTTCATACCTTCATAAGTGTTCACCTTGTAACCCTTAATCCATCCCTCTAAGTTTTTCAAACATTCACTCACCCAGGTAGCCCAAGGGGTACCATCATGCTTTTTGAGGCTCCTAAACCTCTTAAGATACTGGGAAGGGGTCTTCCCAAGCCTAGCTATCAAAGCTAGTTTCACACATTCATAGTCCTTCCTATCCTCCTCCCCCATCTCCATTACCACATCAGTTGCAACAGGGGGAAGCCTAGAGAACAACCAGGTGAGTAAGTCATTCCCTGTGATGTTCTGGAGCCCATGATTATATTCAAACAGAGACAACCAATCCAACACATCCAACTTAGGCTCATACATACCAACCAATTCTTTAGGCATCCGGGGTCTTTTAGGACTGGAACTTCTAGAGGAGCCAGAGAGAGAAGCATTCTCAACAGATAATTTCTTCATTTCTAAGTCATACTTGAGCTCCATTTCCCTTAGCCTTAGTTCTTTGTCAGTTTGAGCATTAAGTTTCTTATACTCCAATTCTAGTTTCATTTTCTCCAGTTCAAAGTACTGAGGACTAAATGTGGGACCTGGTAAAGGTCCAGTAGGTACAGCAGGTAGAGCAGGCAGAGGCCTAGGGGGGACAGTCATAACAGCCTCACCCTCCTCTTCTGACTCTTCCTCAGAATCATCAACATTTTGCTCCATGTTAACTTCAATACTGTCATCTACAGTTGCTGGAGTGGTAGGTTCCTCTGAACCATCACCCAGACTTTGGTTAGCTAACAATCTTTCAATCAGCTCCATTTTCTTGCCCTTAGTCAGGAGATCCTTATGTTTACAGAGCACTCTTAGACAATCAGCAGTTTTGGCTGCAAGGGACTCTTGACTATAGCTTTCTATAACTGACATGTTAGAGGATTACTTTTACAGTGCTAAGCTTTGTGGTTAGTTGCACTAAGGTATCTAAAGCACAATAAAATGTATACTCAATACAAATCCCACCGCTGTACACCAGTGTTAGGCAGAAACCTGTGCAGTTCCCTTGGGGAACACTGCAAAAGATTTAAGACTACAGGTATAGCAGTAAACCCACTTGGTAGCAGTCCGCACCACCCAGATTTACCTGGTAGCTGTGGCTGAGCAGTCAGACTTCCCTCAAGAAGAGTTAGGCAGTATGCAAAGTATACACAATATGTACTCAGACACAACAGCACAAGCAAACACTGACCAGAGCTTGGTTTCAAAAGTATATAGTTATTTATTTTCAAGAACACATAAGTTGAAGACACTCTAGCAAAGTATAGTAAAAACACTTCAAACACAGTTATAATGAAAGCAGTTTCCACCCTTACTCCTATCTAGCCAACTCTAAGTTAACACCACATAATTAAAACAGAGGTGAGTGCTTAACGTTAGATGACACTCTAGTAGGTTCAAGGAAGGGATAAAAAAAGAAACAGAAAGGGGTTAAACACACCGCTCTAAGGTCCAGAACACTTGCAATAGGCTCAAAGAAGCACAAAGTCACAGGTGAGCAAAAGTCACTAGGCAGGGCCCACTCTTAGAGTAGCCGGAGCGAAAATGTGCCCAAGATCACACTGTTATTAGGGATTCAAAGTCTTGCAAAGAGTTAGAAAGAGGTTAGAGTGGCTTAGAAAGTTTAGCCAGGGTGTTCCAGGCACTCCCAGGTTCGAAAGCCGGGGGCTAAATCTACCCCGTACAGTCGGTGGCAAGGGAAGCCAGGCGGAACACGGTACCTTAAGCGGAAAGGGTCCTCCAGCGGTGGCAGTTGTTCCAGGCAGTGGCAGCAAGGCTCGACGTCGGTCAGGGGAGAAGAAGTTCTCGCTGAAGAGCAGAAGAAGAAGGTCATTGCACTGCCCGGGAAGAAACCAGCCGCGGAGTCCTCCGGTTAAAGGGTTGTACCGACTTTCGTGGTTGGGGTAAAAGTGGTGGGGTTCCGGTTGCCGGGGTGCTTGGCACTGGCAAGGCGGCCACGAGATACCTCGAGAAGCGAAAAGAAGGCGAAAACTGGTTGTCCCCACCAGTCAAGGGAAGGAGCCACTCCGTTAAGAGTTCTCCTCGGTCGTCGGGAAAAGTGGTGAGACGGTTCAGCAGGGCTCCACCGGGTGGTGTCGTCGAAGCAGGTCGGCTCAGCTCTTCCCTCGTCGGATTCTTGGTCCTGTGGCGACTTCTGAAGTTCCAGTCCCCAAAGCCCTGCTTTTATGCAGCAAACCCCCATTCACCCAGCCTAGCTGTCACTCAAACATGCTAAGTGGTGAGCCGGCCGGCTCACCACTTGGGCCAATCAGGACGGAGTGCGACTTGAGTTACCAAGGTAACTCAGTCCAGGGTGCCTAAATCCCCCTCCACCCCTCCTAAGTACCCCAGACAGAGTGGCACCACTTTGGAGGGCTTCTGTGGAGAAGCCCGCCAAAAGTGGGACAAAGGGCTCCACTTTGGGTCAGAGTTACAGAGGCGAACGCCAACGCCATTTTAGAATCAAGTTTTGGCAAAAAGTCCCAACCGGAGTTATAATAATAAATATATAAACCGGCGGTATGTTTAAGGCTACCGTAAATAAATAATTAAATGTGTTAGCCTAAAACAATGGGAAATCCCATAGGGAAATATTCGCGGTCGAATACAAAAAGTAGTTTCCACTGCCACCAGCCAAAACTCGATCAGGGGGGACGGAGACGTGCCCCCTCGACTAACAGACCCTGGGGCAATCGAATTGCCCCAGCCAGTACGTCCACAATATGATGGTTTGTACTGGTTCTGTTCAGGATTCAAGACTAGCAAAGTCTTTGGTGACTTTACATGCCCTGGGAGACAGTAGTCAGTCCCAGGGTATGGAGTCTATGTTGGGGAGTCCCTAGGACACCCCTGGGTCACGGCACAGAGGGTGCTGTGTAACCCACATCACAAAAATACATGAGGCCCTATGGAGTAAAAGACCCCATAGCCCATTCAACACAAGGTTTAACCAAGAAAACACACTTCAACATGTCCAAGAGTGAGGGTAAAAGAGTCTCACTCTTGGCAGGAGAAAAAAAAAGAAACCCCAGAAATCCAGCAAAGCTGCTGGGGGACTCACTAGGTAGGGAAATTCAGCCTAAACAGAGAATTCTCCCTAACAAACATGCAAAAGGTTTGCATACAAGGGACGGAGTAGATATGGTTCAGAGTACTTTCTCTGGAGCTACATGGCAGGGGTTTGTAAACATACATGACTACATTTCAGAGGTTATTATGCACTGGGCAAAGTAGATATGGCTCTGAGTACTTTCTCTGGAGACCACACAGGTTTACATGCCAGGGATTTGTAGACATGCAGGGCCACATGTCAGAAGTTTGCCTGCAATGGGCAGAGTGGAGATGGCTCTAAGTACTTTCTCTGGAGATCACACAGGTTTAAATGCCAGGGGATTTTATACATTCAGGGCCACATGTCAGAGGTTTGCATGACATGGGTAGAGTGTATTTGTGTTATCTTTCTAGCTCCAAACAAACGATCAAAGAAGTTGGTTTTCTAACTTTAAGGCAAAGGTAATCTCGGTAAAGGTAGACAATCAGAATAACAGCAAACTCTCTTACCTTGTCTTCAAACTCAATGTGGATATTAGGGAAATACCTGAGTCCCCCTCTCCCAGCCTAAGGAAACAGGCGTGGAGTGGAGGCGTCAGGGAAACCCTTGGTCGGGAAAAACCCTTGTAGCTGGGGATCGTTGAGAGTTCCCGACGAGGACTGTCGCGGCTCGTGAGCGTCGGGAGACAATCCCCGGAGGTACGAAGGAGTCGAGGATGTCGGTGTCCGTGTTTTTGCCTCTGACTGTTGATACAAACCAGAAAGGTAAGTGTTCTGTCTTTTATGGTAAAAGATACTCAAAAAGCGGGGAGGAAAGGAATCTCGTACCTTGGGAGGAATTCTAAAAGGTTTCAGGTGTTGGTAACAAGGTGGCTGGCGTTCGGCAGTCTGAGAAGGGATTACTGGAATTCGTTCTGAAGATATACAAGGTAAAGATAAGTAACGAGTACTATTTGACTGATCTAAGAGAGCGGGAGATAAGTAGCGTACCTACCCTAGCATATAATTCCTTCTGTGAGAAGTCGTGACTTCCATGGAAGAGGAGGAGTCTGGGTACTGTAGTTCAAGAGGTGGAATGGGTCTGCCTTTGCTAATACCGAGTGGGAGAGAAAAAAGGTTAACTGCGGGTTCAACTGAGAAGGGGAGAGTTGTGAGAATCGATGAGCTTACTTACTGGGAGGTAAGTGCCGAAATGACTAAGTAAGAGTTGGGTGTCGGGAATGGCTGGCCTGTGAATTGGTCCGCGAGGAGGCAACTAGCGGAACAAGAAAAAAGGGATTAAGCAAGCAAAGTAGGAAAAGAAGATGTTACGTAGAGCGGTCTGGGATATCCAAATGAATCCTAAATTACTCACGGAGCGTGGCTCACGATAGTCGTAGCAACGCGCTGGTCCATCTGTGTTGATGTGGGAAATACTCTTCCGTGCTGACGGGGAGGAGTCACACCCTCCTGATCTGATCGAAAGACTGGACCAGCGCACGAAGGACTGGGCGCCATTTCGGAAGGATAACTTCGCACCCCTTGTACATACCGCCAACGGCGCCACACAGACCAATTCCGCGTCGCACTCGTGACAGTATGCCCCCTCCTAAGGGAGGCAAACCCCGGCTTCCCCGGACGGCACCTATAGAAACGATGGACCAAACGCGGGGCATGAACAGCCGAAGCAGGTTCCCAAGTTCTGTCCGCTGAGGAATACCCCTTCCAATCCACCAGAAATTGGAGGATTCCTCTTCTGTATCTCGAATCACAAATACCTGACACCTCATATTCGGGCCCAGTACTGGTCAAGATCGGAGGGGGTGACCCCGAAGGGGTTTTATGGAAACGACTGCGAACATCTGGTTCGAGTTGAGAAACATGAAATGTAGGATGGATACGATTCCAAGAGACAGGAAGTTGTAACCTGTAGGCTGCGGATCCCCTTTTTTCAATCACAGAGAATGGTCCGAAATACCTAGGGGATAGTTTGGAAGGAATTAATCTCCTAGGGAGGAATTTACTTGATAACCAGACTAGATCCCCTTTCCGTATGTCTGGCGAAGGGGTACGGTGTTTGTCTGCCTGTATCTTGTTTCTGTTCTGAGCTTCTACCAGTGCGGCCTGAGCGTCAACGTGGCCTTGTCGAATGGTTTCTACCAATCCATCGATGTTAGGACAAGGGGAAGACTGTGGCATTTGATAGGGAAAAACAGAGGGATGAAACCCATAAGTGCAAAAAAAAGGGCTGGTATGAAGAACAGAATAAGCGGAGTTGTTATATGTAAATTCAGCAAGAGGAAGTAGGTCCTTCCAGTTGTCTTGGGCGGAAGAGATATAACATCTTAGATATCCTTCGAGGGTTTGGTTCAAACGTTCCGTTTGCCCGTTGGTTTGTGGGTGATACCCAGAGCTCAAGGCTCTGGAAATACCTAAGGTGTCACACAGGATTTTCCAATATTTAGAAGTGTATTGAGGTCCTCGATCAGATAGAATGGTATCCGGCAGCCCGTGTAAAGTAAAGATGTGCTCTAGGAATATTTTAGCCATTACTGCAGCCGAGGGAACTGAAGGGAGAGGAACAAAGTGTGCTAATTTCGTTAAGGTGTCTATTGTAACCATGATGGCTGTACAACCTTCGGATTCTGGAAGGTCAACCACAAAGTCAGTGGTGATAATTTGCCAGGGTCTTGTAGGGAGAGGCATCCTTACCAATTCTCCGAAGGGAGCTTTTCTGGTGGTTTTAGATTGTAGGCAGACAGGGCAGGAGGCGATATATTGCGTGATATCCTGTTTTAGATTAGGCCACCAAAAATACCTCTGTATTACTTCTAATGTGTTATAGATCCCTCTATGACCAGCTGCTTGCGAATCATGACACATCCATAATACCTCTGTTTGTAATCCTACATTGGGGATAAACATTCGCTCCTCCTTAAATAGAAGTTTTTTGTGTTCTGTTAGCTTTAAGCGCGGTGCGAGATCAGGTTGTGAGGTTATCATTTTCTTTGTTTCTCTCTGGACTTGGGTAAGAAAGTTTCGTATGACTGACACAATGAGTGCTGTTGGAAATAATTGTTCCTTTTGAAATGGAGATTTCTGTAACGGGTCCCTTCTGGATAGGGCATCCGCCTTTAGATTCGATTTCCCTGGAATAAAAGAAAATTCGATTCTGAAAGGAGAAAAGAAATGTGCCCATCGCGCTTGTCGACTATTACATGACTGCGTATATTGTGGAGACCGGAGGTTGTGGTGGTCCGTTCTGACTTCAATAGGATGCGATGAGCCCAGTAGAAGATGTCGCCATTCCTCAAATGCTCTTTTTATTGCCAACAGTTCCTTCTCCAAGACTGTATAATTGAGTTCTGCTGGGGACAAAGTTTTGGACAGATAGGCAATAGGTCTTTCAATGTTCCGATCGTCGGGTTGCAGAAGTACCGCCCCTAATGCATGTTGTGAGGCGTCTGATTCCACGATAAATCGCAGTTGTTGATTAGGCATGGCTAGAATGGGCGCCTGGGAAAATAGAGTCTTCATTTCCTCAAAGGATTCTTGTGTCTTTGAGGACCATTGAAAAGGAATACCCTTCTTGAGCAAGTGAGTCAAAGGTAGAGTTAACGAAGAAAAATGAGGAATTAATCTCCTATAAAAATTTGGGAATCCCAAGAATCTCTGGATTTCCTTAACCGAACTGGGGATTGGCCATTCCTTTATTGCTATCACCTTTGTTGGGTCCATGGAGATGCCCTCACCGGAGAGTATGTAACCCAGATAGGCCACTGAAGTCTTGTGGAATTCACATTTTTCCATCTTGCAGAATAAATGGTTCTGTTGTAAACGGCGCAATACTTCGCCTACGTGTAGGTTGTGTTCGGTTGTAGTAGAAGAGAAGACCAGTATATCATCTAAATAGACAATTACATAGTGTAAAAGTATGTCGGCGAAGATGTGATCCATGAATCGCTGAAAAACAGCTGGCGCATTTGATAGCCCAAAGGGCATTACCCGGTACTGATAATGTCCGAAGGGTGTCCTAAATGCCGTTTTCCACTCATCGCCGGCCTTGATGGGTATGAGATGATACGCGCCTCTTAAATCTAGTTTAGTGTAAATGTGAGCTCCCCGGACTGCCTCTAGAATATCCGGAATGAGGGGCATTAGGTATTTGTCGGGTATAGTGATCTTGTTCAATCCCCTAAAATCAATACAGGGACGAAGTTCCGTAGTGTTCTTTTTTGGGATAAAGAAAGGAGAGGCAGCTGCAGGGGAATGGGACTCTGTAATAAGACCGTTCTGTAAATTGGTATGAAGGTAGTCTCTTAGTACCTCTTTCTCTTTGGCTGATAATATGTACATTCTGCCAACGGGAAGTGGGCTGTCCGGGATGAGATCTATGGCACAGTCATCTCTGCGGTTAGGAGGTAGTTCGGAATATTCCGTCTGGGAAAAGACAAGATGGTATTTTTTATATTGAGGAGGCAGCGTGGAGATTTCGTTTACCGAGGCTTTCAAGTCCTCCTGAGGGGTTTTCTGGATCTCTTTCTCCCTCTTTTCTGCTTGAAGACCCATGCATCTACTGACACAATATTCTGAGCCTAAAAAGAGGGTCCCAGCCATCCAGTTTATATACGGGTTGTGTCTCTTTAACCACGGAAGGCCCAAAATGACAGGATAGTGAGCCGTTCTTATGATGTCCAATTCTATGGTTTCACTATGGTTGGATAAGGACATGGAGAGAGGAGAGGTGTGATCGGTGATCGGACCCGAAGTAAGGGGACTGCCATCCACACTCTCGACTGGAATAGAAAGGGTTTTCCCTATTCTGGGAATACTATGGTTCTTAGCCCATATGTCATCTACAAAATTTCCTGCGGCTCCGCTGTCTATTAGAGCCGGGACATTTTCAAGATGAATGTTCTTCCAGGATAAAGATACTCCCACTACAACCATGGAACGGTCTGTGGAGGAAGTTTGCGAGGAGGAGAATGCTCCAATGGGGGAAAAAAATTTATGGAACGAACCCGGCCCTGTAGTTCCCTTCACGACCGGGCACTGGCGTTTCCCGTCTTCCTGAGTGGAGCTATAGGGCATTCCTTGACCGTGTGGTTGTTGGCCCCGCAATACATGCAAAGTCCTAGGGACTTTCTCCTAGTCCGCTCTTCCACCGAAAGAGGGCCACGAGTAGTCCCAAGCTGCATAGGTTCTTTGTGAGATGCGGTTTTAGATACGATATGGTGGTTGTCTGCTAATGGTCTAGGATTCTTGCCCTTTCTTCTTTCTCGATTTCTCTCTTGCGAGCGATAGTCCAGTTGCATGACTAATGCAATGAACTCTGCCATGTTCTGGGGGCGCGGGACTCGGGACACTTCGTCCTTTAATTCCTCGGACAGACCACGCCGAAAGACCGTGACTAAGGTATCATCCGCCCAGGATGTGTCTGAAGCATACTGTTTGAATTTAGTAACGTAATCCAGGATATCGAGATTTCCCTGCTTTAGGTCCATAAGACGTTCTTGAGAGGCTATCACTATTTCTTGCCTACCAAACATGCTTTTGACACTGTTACAGAAGGACGGATATGAATCTAGAATTGGGTTGTTATTAACCACTAAAGGGGTTGCCCAAGCTAGAGCTGCGCCCGTCATTTGGGCTATCATGTGTCCCACTTTATCCCTATCTGTTGGGAAGAAGGCTGTCTTGAAAGTGAATTGAATGGTACAGGATTCCAAAAATTCCTTTACCATATGCGGGTTACCATCAAAACGGCCCGAAGGGAGTGGACCTGGCGGGACCTCCGCACTATGGGCGGCTCGATGATCCTTTTGTCTTAATGTGAGGTTTTCTTGTTTTAATTGTTGTAACTCTGTGGAGAGCGTTTGGACAGCGTTAACTAATTGCTGTATCTGCTGTTCCATAGCGTCTGGATTCAGATTGTCTTCAATATCTAGATCACCAAAGTCTTTTCTTTTTTAAAGACGTTGCTACTGTTATCTTTCTAGCTCCAAACAAACGATCAAAGAAGTTGGTTTTCTAACTTTAAGGCAAAGGTAATCTCGGTAAAGGTAGACAATCAGAATAACAGCAAACTCTCTTACCTTGTCTTCAAACTCAATGTGGATATTAGGGAAATACCTGAGTCCCCCTCTCCCAGCCTAAGGAAACAGGCGTGGAGTGGAGGCGTCAGGGAAACCCTTGGTCGGGAAAAACCCTTGTAGCTGGGGATCGTTGAGAGTTCCCGACGAGGACTGTCGCGGCTCGTGAGCGTCGGGAGACAATCCCCGGAGGTACGAAGGAGTCGAGGATGTCGGTGTCCGTGTTTTTGCCTCTGACTGTTGATACAAACCAGAAAGGTAAGTGTTCTGTCTTTTATGGTAAAAGATACTCAAAAAGCGGGGAGGAAAGGAATCTCGTACCTTGGGAGGAATTCTAAAAGGTTTCAGGTGTTGGTAACAAGGTGGCTGGCGTTCGGCAGTCTGAGAAGGGATTACTGGAATTCGTTCTGAAGATATACAAGGTAAAGATAAGTAACGAGTACTATTTGACTGATCTAAGAGAGCGGGAGATAAGTAGCGTACCTACCCTAGCATATAATTCCTTCTGTGAGAAGTCGTGACTTCCATGGAAGAGGAGGAGTCTGGGTACTGTAGTTCAAGAGGTGGAATGGGTCTGCCTTTGCTAATACCGAGTGGGAGAGAAAAAAGGTTAACTGCGGGTTCAACTGAGAAGGGGAGAGTTGTGAGAATCGATGAGCTTACTTACTGGGAGGTAAGTGCCGAAATGACTAAGTAAGAGTTGGGTGTCGGGAATGGCTGGCCTGTGAATTGGTCCACGAGGAGGCAACTAGCGGAACAAGAAAAAAGGGATTAAGCAAGCAAAGTAGGAAAAGAAGATGTTACGTAGAGCGGTCTGGGATATCCAAATGAATCCTAAATTACTCACGGAGCGTGGCTCACGATAGTCGTAGCAACGCGCTGGTCCATCGGTGTTGATGTGGGAAATACTCTTCCATGCTGACGGGGAGGAGTCACACCCTCCTGATCTGATCGAAAGACTGGACCAGCGCACGAAGGACTGGGCGCCATTTTGGAAGGATAACTTCGCACCCCTTGTACATACCGCCAACGGCGCCACACAGACCAATTCCGCGTCGCACTCGTGACAATTTGGCTCTGAATACTTTCTTTGGATGCTACAGATGGCTACATGTCAAGGGTTTGTAGACATGCAGGGCTCCATGTCAGACGTTTGCATGCAAGGGAAAGAGTGGATTTAGTTCTGAGTACTTTCTCTGAAGTTACATGTTTGGGGTTTTTAGACATGCAGGGCTACAAGCAAAAGGTTTGCATGCAATGGGCAAAGTGGATATGGTTCTGAGTACTTTCTCTAGAGCCCACACAGGCTTCCATGCCAGTGATTTGTAGACATGCAGGCCACATGTCAGACGTTTTCCTGCAATGGGCAGAATGGAAATGGCTCTGAGTACTTTCTCTGGAGACCACACAGGGCTACATGTCAGAGGTTTTTAGGCATGCAGATCTACATGGCAGAGGTGAGATTGCAATGGGCAGAGTGGATATGGCTCTGAGTACTGTCTCTCGACACCACACATGTTTACATTTCAGGGGTTTGTAGACATGCAGGGCTACGTGTCAGAGGTTTGCATGCAATGGGCTGAGTGGATATGTCTCAGACTACATTCTTTGGAGGCCACAGATGGCTACATGGCAGGGGTTCTTAGACATACAGGGCTACATGCAAGAGGTTTGCATGCACGGGACAGAGTTATATAGTTCTGAGTACTTTCTCTCTGGAGTTACATATTAGGGGTTTGTAAACATGCATGACTGCATGTCAGAGGTGTGCATGCATTGAGCAGACTAGATATAGCTCTGAATACTTTCTTTGGAGGCCACAGATGGCTACATGTCAGGGGTTTGTAGACATGCAGGTCTACATGCAAGAGGTTTGCATGCAAGGGACAGAGTGGCTATTGTTGTGAGTACTTTCTCTGGAGTTACATATCAGGGGTTTGTAAACATACATGACTACATTTCAGAGGTTCTTATGCACTGGGCAAAGTAGATATGGCTCTGAGTACTGTCTCTGGAGACCACACAGGTTTACATGCCAGGGATTTGTAGACATGCAGGGCCACATGTCAGAAGTTTGCCTGTAATGGGCAGAGTGGATATAGCCCTGAGTACTACATGCCAGTGGTTTTTAGACATGCAGGTCTACATGCAAGAGGTTTGCATGCAAGGGACAGAGTGGATATTGTTCCGAGTACTTTCTCTGGAGTTACATGTCAGGGGTTTGTAAACATACACGACTAAAAGTCAGAGGTGTGCATGCACTGAGCAGAGCAGATATGGCTCTGAGTACTGTTTCTGGAGACCACACAGGTTTACATGCCAGGGATTTGTAGACATGCAGGGCCACATGTCAGATGTTTGCATGAAATGGGTAGAGTGTATTTGGCTCTGAATACTTTCTTTGATGCTACAGATGGATACATGTCAGGGGTTGGTAGACATGCAGGGCAACATGCAAGAGGTTTGCATGCAAGGGACAGAGTGGATATGGTTCCGATTACTTTACCTGGAGCTACATGTCAGGGGTTTGTAAACATACATGACTACATGTCAGAAGTGTGTATGCACTGGGCAAATTAGATGAGGCTCTGAGTACTTTCTATGCAAACCACACAGGTTTACATGCCAGGGCTTTGTAGACATGCAGGGCCACGTGTCAGAATTTTGCCTGTAGTGGGCAGGGTGGATATAGCCCTGAGTACTACATGCCAGTGGTTTGTAGACATGCAGGGCCACATGTCAGAGGTTTGCCTGCAATGTTCAGTCGAAATGGCTCTGAGTACTTTCTCTGGAGATCACACAGGTTTACATGCCAGGGATTTGTAGACATGCAGGGCCACATGTCAGAGGTTTTCCTGCAATGGGCAGAATGGAAATGGCTCTGACTACTTTCTTTGGAGGCCACAGATGGCTACATGTCAGAGGTGTTTAGGCATGCAAAGCTACATGGCAGAGGTGTGAATGCAATGGGCAGAGTGGATATGGTCTGAGTACTGTCTCTGGAGACCACACAGGTTTACATTTCAGGGGTTTGTAGACATGCAGGGCTACGTGTCAGAGGTTTGCATGCAATGGGCTGAGTGGATATGGCTCTGACTACTTTCTTTGCAGACATACATCGCTACGTGTCAGAAGTTTGCATGCAATGGGCAGAGTGGAAATGGCTTTAAGTACTTTCTCTGGAGGACCACATATGGTTGCATCTCAAAGGTTTTCATGCAATGGGCAGAGTGGATATGGTCCTGAATACTTTCTTTCGCGGCCACAGATGGCTACATGTCAAGGGTTTGTATACATGCAGGGCTAAATGTCAGAATTTGCATGCAAGGGACAGAGTGGATTTGGTTCTGAGTAATTTCTCTCCAGTTATATGTCAGGGGTTTGTAGACATGCAGGGCTACAAGCAAGAGGTTTGCATGCAATGGGCAAAGTGTATATGGGTCTGAGTACTTTCTCTGGAGACCACACAGGTTTACATGCCAGGGGTTTGTAAACATGCAAAGCCACATGTCAGAGGTTTTCCTGCAATGGGCAGAATGGAAAGGGCTCTGAGTACTTTCTCTGAATACCACACAGGGCTACATGTCAGAGGTTTTTAGGCATGCAGGGCTACATGGCAGATGTGTGAGTGCAATGGGCAGAGTGGATATGGCTCTGAGTACTTTCTTTGCAGACATACAGCGCTACATGTCAGAAGTTTGCATGCAATGGGCAAAGTGGAAATGGCTCTAAGTACTTTCTCTGGAGGACCACATAGGGTTACATCTCAAAGGTTTTCATGCAATGGGCAGAGAGGATATGGTCCTGAATACTTTCTTTCGAGGCCACAGATGGCTACATGTCAAGGGTTTGTATACATGCAGGGCGAAATGTCAGAAGTTTGCATGCAAGGGACAGAGTGGATTTAGTTCTGAGTACTTTCTCTGAAGTTACATGTCAGGGGTGTGTAAACATACCTGACTACATGTCAAAGGTGTACATGCAATGGGCGGAGTGGATATGGCTCTGAGTACTTTCTCTGGAGACCACACAGGTTTATATACCAGTGGTTTGTAGACACTGGGCAATGTAGACATGCAGGGCTACATTTCAGAAGTTTGCATGCAAGGGACAGAGTGGATTTGGTTGTGAGTACTTTCTCTGAAGTTACATGTCAGGGGTTTGTAAACATACATGACTACATGTCAGAGGTGTACATGCAATGGGCATAGTAGATATGGCTCTGAGTACTGTCTCTGGAGACCACGCAGGTTTGCATGCCAGGATTTGGAGACATGCAGGGCAACATGCAAGAGGTTTGCATACAAGGGACGGAGTAGATATGGTTCCGAATACTTTCTCTGGAGCTACATGTCAGGGGTTTGTAAATATACATGACTACATGTCAGAGGTTCATATATACTTGGCAAAGTAGATATGGCTCTGAGTACTTTCTCTGGAGATCACACAGGTTTACATGCCAGGGATTTGTAGACATGCAGGGCCACATGCCAGAGGTTTGCCTGCAATGGCCAGAGTGAAAATGGCTCTAAGTACTTTCTCTGGAGACCACACAGGGCTACATCTCAAAGGTTTGCATGCAATGGGCAGAGTGGATATGGCCCTGAATACTTTCTTTGGAGGCCACAGATGGCTACATGGCAAGGGTTTGTAGAAATGCAGGGCTACATGTCAGAGGTTTGCATGCAAGGGACAGAGTGGATTTGGTTCTGAGTAATTTCTCTCCAGTTATATGTCAGGGGTTTGTAGACATGCAGGGCTACAAGCAAGAGGTTTTCATGCAATGGAAAAGTGTATATGGGTCTGCGTACTTTCTCTGGAGACCACACAGGGCTACATGCCAGGGATTTGTAGACATGCAAGGCCACATGTCAGAGGTTTTCCTGCAATGGGCAGAATGGAAAGGGCTCTGAGTACTTTCTCTGGATACCACACAGGGCTACATGTCAGAGGTTTTTAGGCATGCAGGGCTACATGGCAGATGTGTGTGTGCAATGGGCAGAGTGGATATGGCTCTGAGTATTGTCTCTAGAGACCACACAGGTTTACATTTCAGGGGTTTTTAGAAATGCAGGGCTACGTGTCAGAGGTTTGCATGCAATGGGCAGAGTGGATATGGCTCTGAGTATTGTCTCTGGAGACCACGCAGGTTTACATTTCAGGGGTTTGTAGAAATGCAGGGCTACGTGTCAGAGGTTTGCATGCAATGGGCTGAGTGGATATGGCTCTGAGTACTGTCTCTGGAGACCACACAGGTTTACATTGCAGGGGTTTGTAGACATGCAGGACTACATGTCCGAGGGTTGCCTGCACTGGGCAGAGTGGAGAAGGCTCTAAGTACTTTCTGTGGAGACTTCACATGTTTTGATGTCAGGGATTTGTAGACATACAGCGCTACGTGTCAGAAGTTTGCATGAAATGGGCAGAGAGGCTATGGCTTTGAATACTTTCTTTGTAGTCCACAGATGGCAACATATTAGGGGTTTTTAGACATGCAGGGCTACAAGCAAGAGGTTTGCATGCAAGGGACAGAGTGAATATGGTTCTGAGTACTTTCTCTGGAGACCACACAGGCTTACATGTCAGAGGTTTTTAGGCATGCAGGGCTACATGGAAAAGGTGTGAATGCAATGGGAAGAGTGGATATGGCTCTGAGTACTGTCTCTGAAGACCACACAGGTTTATATGTCAGGGATTTGTAGACATGCAGGGCTACGTGTTCGAGGGTTGCCTGTACTGGGCAGAGTGGACATGGCTCTAAGTACTTTCTCTGGAGACCACACATGTTTAGATGTCAAGGGTTTGTAGACATACAGCGCTACATGTTTGAAGTTTGCATGGAATGGGCAGAGTGGCTAATGCTCTGAATAATTTCTTTGGAGGCCACAGATGGCTACATGTCAGGGGTTTTTAGACATGCCGGGCTACATGGAAGATGTTTGCATGCAAGGGACAGAGTGGGTATAGTTCTGAGTACTTTCACTCTGGAGTTACATATCAGGGATTTGTAAACATACACAACTGCATGTCAGAGGTGTGGATGCATTGGGCAGAGTAGATATAGCTCTGAGTACTTTCTTTGGAGGCCACCAATGGCTACATGTCAAGGGTTTGTAGAAATGCAGGGCTACATGTCAGAAGTTTGCATGCAAGGGACAGAGTGGATTTGGTTCTGAGTAATTTCT